>NC_073378.1:65410804-65563304 GCF_028641065.1 Leucoraja erinaceus
CCATCTGCAATCTTGTCAGCGATCATGGTCCACTCTGCACTTCATAAAGCGCCACAGCAACATCACCAGTTGGACCTTAGAAACCACCTGACCTTGGACATTTGGTATGGCTATGCAGCTGGCCCAAACTGTTGACCTGGATTTACTTGGTTCAACCTAATAGTCGTCAGTATATTGCATGTCTAAATGAACTGTTGTTCATATTAAAGGATGACTTTATGGTTCCTGATGTATTAAAAGAATGAGCATACTATAAAAAAGTCATGAAT
The DNA here is from genome assembly GCF_028641065.1 of Leucoraja erinaceus. Lineage (NCBI taxonomy): Eukaryota > Metazoa > Chordata > Chondrichthyes > Rajiformes > Rajidae > Leucoraja > Leucoraja erinaceus. Next base: position 65,411,074 of record NC_073378.1, read on the forward strand.
TATTGCAATATCAACTAGGAGCGACTGGAAGATATTCACCAAGTTCAATTATGAACACATCGTAAGTATGGATGTCAGATCATTCAGTTTCTCCTGTGTATATTGGCTGCTGGACCCACTTTTCAAATGCACATTGAGAATGACATGTAAACTTCAGTATAATGCATTCTAGCTCCACTGTCCTTTCTTCACTTTTCTATTGTTTTATTTTGAGTGGCTTCTTTAAAGATAAGGTTTGATTTTTATATTTAAAATAGTTTTCTTACCCAGTAAGAAATGGACACAAAAATGATTGGAACCGGGAAAAAACACGGATATAATAAATTTAGATTAGTTTTGAGATACAGCATGGAAATAGGCCATCAGCGCCAACCAGCGATGCCCGCACATTAACACTATCCTACACACACTAGGGACAATATCTACATTTACCAAGCCAATTAACCTACAAACCTGTACGTCTTTGGAGTTAAAAGTATAAAAGTTAAAAGTATATTTGAAGATTGCTGCATTTCGTTTTTATTTTCTTGCTGTTTTTTTGTGTGGATGTGACACAGTTATAGGGAGATGCAGTATAAAAACAGTCATCAAAAATGTAAGTAGCACATAATAGATGATAATGAACTGGCATATAGTCACTGGCTATTAATCATCTATTTAGAATACTTTTTTTTTAATTCTTCCCACTCTATTACTATCATTTATTATTGCATCTGTAGTAATAATACCATTCTATTACTTACCTGCACATGAGAGGGCAATTTAAAATGGTTAATAAACCTAACAATTCTTACATCTTTGCAATGTAGGAGGAAACTGGAGCATACTGTATGCAGGAAAACGACACTGTCACAGTGAGAATATACAAGCTGCACACTGACAAGCGAGTGTGCGTGTCTCTTTGTAAGTCCGCAAACAGAAACAAACAGAAGTTATCAGATGAAAGATTGGATTATGAAAAATAAGATTGTACAAAAATGTACACCAATTTCAGCCTCTTAATGCAATGGATTATTGTTCTGCTTTAAAATGTTAGAGTGAAATTCACGTTGGACAGAGCTAATCAGCCATTTGCTTCCTACAGTTATTTCTGAGGGACTCAGAAACAAGTTGCCAGTTCATCATCATCCAATTTGTGCTGCTCTTTTTTTTCCACCGGCCCAAGACCTCTGGAACAAGTTTACTTTCATTGTTATTATTGTTATTTTCCTCTACGTAAGGCTTACCCAACAGGATGACAATGCAGAGTAGAATGGCTATCAATGCACCAGTGCTCAAACCAGCTGCAGAGAGATATGCTTTGGTGCTGCATGTACGAACTTTGCCATTCCTCTCACAAGCACACACCCTAATAGTAAGAGTACTGGTGCTGCTCAGAATGGGACTCCCGCTGTCCGAAACCACGATTGGTAGCTGGTACACTTCCTGTAGGTGCCGACTGAATTTTCTGCGCCGTATCATAATGCTGGCTGTGCTGTCTGTAACAAGTATAACACATGTTAATTAAAAACATAATTCATTTGAAAGGATTTGCTTGTACGATCAATGTTTAAAACCCATTGAAACATTACAGTGCATTAAACAGCAAAGATGTTCATAACATTTGCAGCAGTAAAGTATGGAAAATATAAACCAAACAATTATGGTTTTTCAATGAGATTATCTGCATTTTTGTGTTATAGGGACAAAATCCCTATTCACGTTGATGACTCAACCTGAACCACAGGCCATTTCGCCCATCAAGTCTTCTCTGCCATTCAATCATGACTGATCTATCTCTCCCTCTTAACCCTATTCTCCTGCCTTCTCCCCATAACGCCTGACACCCGTACCCCTGACACCCATACCCGTACAAGTCATGCAGTGTGTATCCAGGGAGTTGGGCAAAAAGTTAAAAAGCAGGACCTCGAGGGTAGTAATCTCCAGATTGCTCCCAGTGCCTCATGCCAGTGAAGGTAAGAGGAGATAGGACAGGTGAATGCATGGTTGAGAGATTCAGGGCAGCAATTAAGATTTTTGGACCGTTGGGATCTCTTCTGGGGAAGAAGAGACCTGCACAAGAGGGATGGGTTGCACCTGAATTGCAGAGGAAACAAATATCTTGGCAGGCAGGTTGGCTTGTTAGACTCACACACTCTCCAGAGCCCTATTTTTTACTGTGCAGTTTTACCCTGAGTTGACTTATCAAAAAGCATCACCTCACACTTGTTATAGACACATTCCATTTTCTGTTCCCTTGTTGATCCAGATGCTTTTGCAAACTGTGATTCCCTTCCTCACTATGCACTATACTACCAACATGCTTATTTATTAATCACATTAACTATATTGTCATTCAAATATTTAATATAGATGACAAACAGCAGCAGACTCAGCACAGATCCCTGCAATACACCATTGATCATAGGCCTCCAGAGAAACAACCCTCCACTGCCATGCAGGAACTTGTCAAAGGTTTACTAAAGTCCATGTTGACAATGTTTACTGCCCTGCCTCATCAATCCTGATGGTGACCTCTTTAAAATTATATAATATTTCTGAGACATGATTCCCAACACTCAAATTTGTGCTGACTATCTTTAATCAGACATTGCACATCCAAATGCTGGTAGATCCTGCTCCTCAGAATCCCCTCCAGTAACTAACCCACCAATTATGTCTGACTCACTGGTTGCTATTCTGATTTGAATTATATGACCAGCGGTGTACAAGGGTTAGTTCAGGGACCTTAGATGTTTGTGATAAGTATTCATGACTTGGATATAAAAGTAGCAGGCATGATAAGTGAATTTGTTGTTGAAACAGAAATGGATGGTGTTGTAGATATTTGGTCTACAGCAGCATATAAATCAGCTGGAAAGTTGCTGGACATATGGAAAGTGGAATTTAATCCTGAGTGTTAGGTGATGCACTTCTGGTGAACAAACAATGGTTGATGAAGAAAGGGATCTTGGGGTACAAATCTATACATCTTTGAAAAAGGGAGCACAGGTGGGCAAGATGATGAAGAAGGCATAAGGAATATTAGCCTCATTGGCTGTAGTCTCAAATATAAGAGCTGTGGCATATTAAAACAATGGTTAGGCCACATGTGGAGTACTGAGTGCAGGATTAAGTGCGGAGGAAATACACCTGGATTGGAGTATTTTAGTAATAAGGAGATACTAAATTGAATGGCTTTGTTTTCCCTGGAGCTGAGGAAGCTGAGGTATGATCAGAGAGACAAGTACAAAATTATGAGGGGAAAAGTTAGGATTGATAGTATACAATGCCCTCCATAATGATTGGGACACAGCAATGTCATGTAAATGAAAGTAGTATTTGCCTCTGTACTCCACAATTTGAGATTTCTAATATTTAAAAAAATTGCATGTGGTTAAAGTGCACATTGTCAGATGTTAATAAAGGCTTTTTCTATACATTTTGGCTTCACCATGTAGAAATTACAGCAGTGTTTATACATACTCCCCCCATTTCAGGGCATCATAACGTTTGGGACACAGCAATGTCATGTAAATTAAAGTAGTCATGTTTAGTATTTTGTTGCATATCCTTTGCATGCAATGACTGCTTGAAGTCTGCGATTCATGGACATCACCAGTTGCTGGGTGTCTTCCCTGGTGATGCTCTGTCAGGCCTGTATTGTAGCCATCTTTAGTTTATGCTTGTTTTAGGGGCTAGTCCCTTTCAGATTTCTCTTCGGTATATAAAAGGCAGGCTCAATTGGGTTCAAATCGGGTGATTGACAGGGTCACTCAATAATTGATCATTTTTTAGCTTTGAAAAACTCCTTTGTTGCTTTAGCAGTATGTTTGGGATAATTGTCTTGCTGTAGAATGAACCGCCGGGCAATTAGTTTTGATACATTTGTTTGAACTTGAGCAGATAGGATGTGTCAATACACTTCGGAATTCATTATGCTACTGCCATCAGCAATTGTACCATCAATGAAGGTAAGTGAGCAAGTACCTTCAGCAGCCATACATGCCCAGGCCAAAACACACCCACCAGCGTGTTTCACAGATGAGGTGGTGTGCTTTGGATCTTGGGCAGTTCCTTCTCTCCCTCCATACTTTGCTCTTGCAATCACTCTGATATAAGTTAATCTTTGCCTCATCTTTTTCCAGATCTGTGGTTGCTCTTTTAAGTACTTCTTGGCAAACTGTAACCTGGCCATCCTTTTTTTGCGGCTAACCAGTGGTTTGCATCTTGCAGTTTAGCCTCTGTATTTCAGTTCATGAAGTCTTCTGCGGACAGAGTTCATTGACAAATCCACACCTGGCTCCTGAAGAGTGTTTCTGATCTGTCGGACAGGTGTTTGGGGATTTTTCTTTATTATAGAGAGAATTCCTCTGTCATCAGCTGTGGACGTCTTCCTTGGCCTGCCAGTCCCTTTGCGAATAATAAGCTCATCAGTGCTCTCTTTCTTCTTAATGATGTTCCAAACAGTTGATTTTGGTAAGCCCAAGGTTTGTCTGATGTCTCTAACAGTTTTATTCTTCTCCTGTCATTGGTGCTGTCGTAGGTTGTTGCCAGGATGACACAGGTTGTCGCTAGGTCACGTTGGTTGTTGCCGGGTGTTGATTTCAGTGAATTCCATTGATCACTACCTACGTCAACCGGCGACAGGTACCGGCGAATGAATTGTCTTCAGTTGTCTTCAGTTGTCGCCGACAGGGTCGTTGCTTGTCGTAGCTTGTCGCGGGTGGATGTAGGTTGACTTTGGTTGTCGTAGATTGTCGCTTATGTGGTCATAGGTGCGGTCATAAGTGGATGTCCTAATGGGTCGCCGGTTTTCGGTAGCTTGTCATAGCTTGACGTCGACTGGGTGGTAGGTTGTCGTAGCTTGTCATAGACATTGTCGTGGGAGGGGGTCCAGTCGTTGTTTTTTTTGGCGACCTGATACGACTGTGACATTCGCCGGCAGTCGCCAAAAAAATCACCTATGTGGGACAGGCCCTTTATGCCTGCATTAAGGAGGCAATTAAACACACCTGATCAATTACAAGTGAAGACATGTGTCCCAAACATTATGGTGCCCCGAGATTGGGGGGGGGGGAACTATGTATCTACACAGCTGTAATTTCTACATGGTGAAACCAAAATGTATAAAAATGGCCTTTAATAAAATTTGACAATGTGCACTTTAACCACATGTGATTTTTTTCTATTACAAATCTCAAATTGTGGAGTACAGAAACAAATAAATAAATGATGGGTCTTTGTCCCAAACATTATGGAGGGCACTGTAAATCTTTTTATCCCTGGTGGGGGTACCTATGGCAAGAGAATATAGGTTCATGGTAAGTAGTAGGTGGTTTAAAGAGGATCTGAAGGGGAATTTGTTATAGACGACAGTTGGAGTTTGGAAATGGAGTGCCTGAAGTCATTGTGGAGGGTTCACAACATTTAAGAAGTATCCAGACAAGATCATGAATTAGCACAGCAGAGAAAGCTGTAGTGTAGGAAGGAACTGTAGATGATGGTTTACACAGACGATAGACTCAAAATGCTGGAGTAACTCAACCGGACAGGCAGCATCTCTGGAGAGAAGGAATGGGTGACGTTTCCGGTCGAGATCCTTCTATGGACCTAATATGGGCAAATGGGATAGTTACATGGGGTGGCAAGGACATGGTGGGCTGAAAGGTCTGTTTCTGTGTTATATTACTCTATGACCTATCATAGAAGCATAGGGACAGGAAGTGGCTATATAGTCCTCAAGCCTGTTCTGCTACTTGATAATGGCTGATCTGGGACTTAACTCTAGACCCCCAATGGTTTGTTAAAGTTGATCAATAATAGATATAAAATATACAATGGACTATGGCTTGGAAACAGAGTTCCAATGTTTTCCTTGTGTTTTGTTCCCAACATTGTCATGATTGGTTGAATAACCTTCTTCTCTGCCTTCCACCAATTTCTCCGATACAATTATTTGCATATCATTTTCACATATACAGTATGTTACTAATCTTTGATGTACTTGCTACAGTATATTTTTACGATCAAATTGTTCCTAAATTCACTCCATTATTCATTCACAATATGGATCAAAGGGATTATTCACTTTAATATATATATTTTTTGTAAATCAAAGAACAGTTCCCAAGCATTGACAGATCTATAAATATGACAGTGCATGTAAATTAAAATATTTCCATCTAAAAAATAATTTAATAAAAATATGACATGAAATTCTATTGCAGTTTTGTAATGCAGTGGATAATATATTCATAATAAATAGTGTAACAATCTATATTGAAATCACAGGTACAAAGTATTTATATGTTAATATTCCTGTGAACTTCAAAGACTTTATGACTGACGTTGCTTTGATTCTTTGAAAATACGTGAAATGTGAACTAGTGTCAATGTTATGTTGCTTGAATTCATCAGTTGTGGCAAATGTAATCACCTATACAAAGGCAAATCAATTTAAATGGATGATTTTCAGAAAGCATATTACCAGAAAAGTATGAATTCCCTTATCAACAAAAGAACATGCCCGTTTAATTAATTCATGAACTTGTCTTCAAAATAATAAATCACTATTTCTACAATTAACCAGTTAACCAAGCAAAATAAGCTAAATCGGTACGTTGAAAATGTATACAGTCTTTATTTCTTCACATATTCATCTGTAAATTTACTGATATCTAAATTGTTTGCGTAACTTTACGTTCCTAATTAGCTTATGAACTAACTTCAAATGCCAGAGTTATGATTTCCAATTACTTTGATCAGTTTTGAAATGTAACTTTATGTTTCTGTCATGCCTTCTGGATGTCAATGACAGACTGGAGAAACAACGAGCAACTACATGAACACCAATTTAACAGTGGGGGCCTCATGTTACCTGTCACCCATTGCAGAAGTTAGAGAGGCAATTAAAATGGAAGAGAAAGAGATACAATATTGAAACTGTAAGTAGGCAGGACATTGAAGGGTTCCACAATGAAGAACATACGTTCACTAGATCAAAGTAAAATCTCCTGCATTAATACTTGGAAAATAAGCATTAAAATCAACCTGAAACGGCACCCATTAATTACTCCTCTCTAGAGAAGCTGCCTGTCCGGCTGAGTTACTCCAGCATTTTGTGTCTATCTTTGGTTTAAACCAGCATCTGCAGTTCATCCCTACACATAAGCTTTCTAATTTGTTCTCCAACCCTATGCTCCCATCCCCAACTTCCTCCATATTGTTTTTACTATTGCCCATCCTGACAGAATGTGTATTGACAAGTTGTATTAATACTGCTTCTTCCTTCTCAAATGACAGCCTCCTCTTGAACATCAAAAAAACGAAGGAGCTGATCATGGACTTTAGGAGGGCACATCATCCGAGGACGTACACTCCATTGAGTATAAATGGGGATCCTGTGGATAGGGTGAACTGTTTTAAATATCTGGGAGTCCACATCTCTGAGGATATGACATGGTCATCACACGCCTCAGCACTGGTGAGTAAGGCAAGGCAGCGCCTTTACCACCTCAGGCAATTGAGGAAATTCAGAGTGTCTCCGAGGATCCTCCAGTGCTTCTACGCAGCGGCGGTGGAAAGCATCTTGTCCGGGAACATTACCATCTGGTTCGGGAATTGCTCTGCCAAGGACAAGAAGGCTCTGCAGAGAGTAGTGCGTTCGGCCGAACGCACTATGGGAACTTCACTCACCCCCCTGCAGGAACTATACAACAGGAGGTGCAACTCCAGAGCAAACAAAATCATGAGAGACCTCTTCCACCCCTGCAACAGACTGTTCCAGCCGCTACGGTCAGGCAAACGCCTCCGTTGCCATGCAGTGAGAACGGAGAGGTTGAGAAGGAGTTTCTTCCCAGAGGCAATTCGGACTGTAAACGCCTTTCTCACCAGGGACTAACTGTACAGAACGTTTTTCCTTCTATTATTTATTATGTAAAATAATATGTGTGTTATGATTGTGTTTATAATTTGTTTGGTTGTTTTGTTGTTCCGCGAGCATTGCCACTTTCATTTCACTGCACGTCTCGTATGTGTATGTGACAAATAAACTTGACTTGACTTGACTTGACTTGAAATATGAACTGACCTGCTAAGTATGTTGCCAAGTTCTGTTTGTATTTCAAATTTTTAGGACAGTGACTACGTGTGTTTGCACAACTTAAACCATCCTGTTTTTAAGATTGGCAGAGTGCAACCTAGCGAGCAGAAGTAGCAATTCAGTTCAGAACGTTTTATCGGAACACTTTTCTACAATTATTTTCACGTCACTTATATTCTGAATATGGATAATCACCTTGGTTATCCCGCAGAGTAAAATTTTGGTTTGGCGGGAAGGTATCAACAAGGGAGAAGTGAAATTGTGGTCCATTTGCAAAGTCGTCCTTGTCTGTAGCACTTACTGTCTCGATAACCTAGAAAAGGCAAAAAATACATAAATTCTGATAATCTGACGTGCTTAATGTGAATTTTGATACGCCTGATACGTTATATGATTTTACAAAAAAAGTTACATGATTTGTTTCAGAAAACTGAAGCATGTTATTTTTACACCTAATTTGAAAATTACACGGCACAAAACGCATTTTGAGATTCCTCCTGAAAATTTCATTTATGATAGATTGCTCTAAACAAACTAGATTTTGGCCTTAAACACTGCTTACAAAATGTAGTTCTGCTGAAGCCACTGGGATATTTTAGCTATTTCAGAAGCAGAACAGAAAATCCGTAATCATTACTGAGACGATTAGTGCTACTGACCAGGGATGACGTTCTAGCCGATAATATTTATTATATTCACATGATCGAGCTGTTTCCCACTTTCCATATCATAAATCATAATATCATTGATCTATGACAATTATTGCAAATGAAAATATTTCTGGCATACCTGACCAGGTTTGGCATTTTCACAAAGGATTGTGTCATAATCTTTCACAATCTCTGGAGCATTATCGTTGAAATCAAGAACTTGAATAGTAACTGGAACTTGAGTAATCTGAGATGGGCTGTCTATGAAATAAATAAAAGAAAATTACATATAGTCTTAATTTCCATATCAAAATGACTGCAAGGTTACATACAGAGTGCAATAATAACATTAATATGCTTAAATAGGGGGCAATATGACAAACTTTCAAAGGAGAACTTGAATTGCCCCCAATATAGATTAACATGGGAATTGTGGTATTTTGAAACTATCTAGTCAAGGTTCATGAGGTAACTACCAACTGCAGATTCAAAAGATATTTACCATGACTTTTAAATATATTTCCAACATTTTAATTAATAGCTTTATATGTTATAAAGGAATGCTAAGTCCAACTGAATGTCATGTTTAATATTTTTCTCTTGTTATGAACATTATGTAACACAAATTTATTTCCCATATGAAAGAACTGAAAAGGACCATGTGTTTAATTTGTTGATATCACCAATATTTTTGATATCTTAAAATAAATCAGAGAATATAAAAAAGTTGAATTTCATGTTACTGTATACAACAATATTCATATTCAAATGGAAGTGCTTGCAACAGGCCAACCTATTTGCAGGGCCACATGACTAAATGGATGCCATTTAAGGATGCCTGAGCAATTTGAAAGATTTAGGAATTACAGTAATCATAATTTTAAATTCAAGTTCAAGTGAGTTTATTGTCATGTGTCCCTGATAGGACAATTAAATTCTTGCTTTGCTTCAGCACACAGAACATAGTAGGCATTTACTACAAAACAGATCAATGTGTCCATATACTATAATATAAATATATACACACATGAATAAATAAAATGATGAAGTGCAAATAACAGATAATTGGTTATTAATAATCAAAGTTTTAACCGAGCCAGGTTTAATAGCCTGATGGCTGTGGGGAAGTAGCTATTCCTGAACCTAGTTGTTGCAGTCTTCAGGCTTCTGTACCTTCTACCTGAAGGTAGCAGGGAGATGAGTGTGTGGTCAGGATGGTGTGGGTCTTTGATGATACTGCCAGCCTTTTTGAGGCAGCGACTGCGATAAACCCCCTCGATGGAAGGAAGGTCAGAGCCGATGATGGACTGGGCAGTGTTTACTACTTTTCTCTTTCTAATGGATTTTGGTTATAGCAGACCAAATCTGTTGTAGACCATATTAGTTATTTCTTGGAATGACCACTAAGTGAATGGAGTTTAGTTTAGTTTTAGAGATACACGTACTGTATGTTGATGATGCTCTGTGTCTTCTACTGTCCTGACTATTGCACTAATGAAAACTTTTTGAATACTTTGGAGAATTGCTCAGTTGAATAGTGTTTTTGAACTATTTTAGCTTGGTTTAATTTAGAGATAAAGCATGGAAAACTCTGAGCCTGTGTTGATCAGTGTTCCACTGTACATTAGTTCTATTCTACACACCAGGGACAATTCACAGTGTGTGGGATAGAACTACAGCAGCAGTTCTATCTTTCCTCCCGCATTGCCAAAAAAAGACATTGTCACAGCATGGGATTCACCCAGACACTCTCCTCCCCCCCCCCCCCCCCCCCCCCCCCCCCCCTCCCCCCCGTAAAGACTTGCAGGCCAATGGCATTACTGGGCTCCACGAACTAATGGAAGGCCTACCAAGCAAGAGACCTGGAGTGACCCCAGACCCCAAACCCCAGGTTCCCCCAGCGCCCCTGCCCACTCACCGCCCCTGTGCCCCGCCCCTGGGAGCCCTGGCTCGCCAGGTCAACCTCACACACCAGTGACAACTCATAGTGTGTAAGATAAAGCTAGTCTACTGGAACACCCAGAGAAATCCCACGTGTATCAAATCCAGGCCTCCGGTGCCATGAGGCAGCATCTCTGTCAGTGACTCACACATCGCACAGAAGCTGAGGCAGCTTCTCCACCAGTGACTCACACAATGCACAGAAGCCAACCAAACCACAAACCTCTGCATGCCTCTACAACGCGGTAGAAAATCAGAGCACCCGAATGAAACCCACGCTGCCATGAGGAGCGCCTGAGGTCTGGATCGAACTTAGGTCTTTGGTGCTGTAAGGGAGCAACTCTACCATGGTTCCTTCCCAAGGTATTGAGCATTTGGTGTCCTTTAATGTTTATTGTGCAGTGATGTTTATTGGCTGTTTTTCCAATAGTACTGTACATATTAACCTACTTATTCGGTTATAACGGACAATTGGTAATAACGGACACCATCTCCTTCCATGTGGTCTTGTATAGTGAGAGCTTTCTGTACTTAAAGTAGTAAAACACATTCATGCACATACTTACCATGTTCTGATGCAATGACTGTCATATTGTGCCAAAGTGCATCTTCTCTATCAAGTTCCTTTGTGGTCTTAATAACCCCACTGTTAGGATCGATGCTGAAATACCCCTCTGCTTCATCAGCATGTTCAATGAAGTACCTAACAGGAAGTAATTTAAAAAATACTGTAAGATTCACCGTAAGACCAAATAATAAATGAATTTCAACTTAAAATTAACGACTTATTTATTTCACAAAAACATACTGTTCACATCTTCCTATTTAATCAGACTATCAGACTCACGATGAGTGGTTTATTGTTTAAGAACTGTTTTGTACTGAAAATAGGCTCTCATTTACCTGAACAATATATGTGATAGGCACAAAATGCTGGAGTAACTGAGCGGGACAGGAAGCACCTCTGGATAGAAGGAATGGAGCATCGAGACACATCTCAGACCTGGTCCTTCTATCCAGAGAAGCTGCCTGTCCCGCTGAGTTATTCCAGCATTTAATGTATGTCTTCGGAATAAACCAACATCTGCAGTTCCTTCTTACACAATATATGTGATATATTGGAAATGGTAGCAATAAATTACCAAAAAAAAATCAAGGTTAGGATGTAAAAAAACTGGAAATTATATTACCCTTCTCTAACTTCAAGCCATCACACAAAACTTTACAACCAATTAATTCAGATATAAGTATAATCGTAATTGTAGAAAACAAATTTGTCTCTGGCAGCATATTCCAGCAAAAGCAAGGTTATACATCTGTTTTGCTGTTTGTGACCAAATGCTTTGTGCATGGGCCTGGCCTGCAAATGCAATAGAGCAACAAGCCAAAGGAAATATGTGATACCAAGGAGAGTTCCATTTTGTGCAAAAAAATTAAAGTATGTGTCCCGTTGTTAAGTAGAAAGGTGGCAAGGCATTATGTATCTGTGGGATCAGTAGGCAGGTAGACTTGATAGTGGGCAAGAGAACAGGATCTGCTATTAGATGGGCGATAGCTTTGGTGGTTGGGGGATGCAAGAGATTGGTGGTTGACCTTTGAGGTCAATGGCTAAAAAGAGATGATGCATAGTCAATGGAGTTAGAGATTATTGAGGAGTTAGAGTTATGTGATAAGCAATAATACAAAACGATACAACTGTTCTAATTGCATGCAGTAATCTGTTTTAAGTTTAAAAGGACAGTTTTGTGAACAAAAGCACTGTCTGCAAAGTACACATACTATTGCCCCCCTGCAGGAGGTCCTCAAGAGCTATTGAAATTGTACCGAATCACGTGCTATTATCTTTGTTCTTAAGAGTATAACGACTCGATGTACTTAAGAGTTTGGAGAGATTCTACTTCCAGTGATAGGGTTTGGAAACACTTCATCACAAACTGAAGTATTGTGTATTCAGTTGCTGTTGAACTTCATTGAAGCAGCACGAATGGTTGCAAGATATGGAAGTGTTAATTCTGGCCAAATTGGAGAGGCCAGGACACTAAAATTGAGTAAAGGCTTATGTGCTGCTAGGCCATTTGGTCAATTTAAATGTGCCTTCTGCTGAAATGGGACAAGCTGCAAAATGGTGATGCAACCAGAAATGGTGACAGTTTGTCTAGAGCTTAGATAAGTGCTGCAGGAAGAGAATGGAACATCTGCAGATTCTGACAATTAGGTGTAAATTGCATGAAACGGATTGGATGAATGCAAACCAGGCATACACATTGTAAATATTGTTGCAAAGCTTTACTTTTTTAGATGTTGATTGGATTAAGTGTTGAGCCTTGTCTGGGTTTCCTGACTATCAAGGCACATGTTGCACCATTCATCTCTGTTAAGTTGCATCTAGAAACTTTGTCAGATACATTGTATTGGTCCCTGTATTATTGGGTTGGGGAAATGTCTATCATGTACTGTGTTAATCGATATCTGTTATTGGGCTATATAGAGACCCATGTGGTTCGGTCCCTATGTATAGAGACCCATGTGCTTCGGCCACCTATAAAAAGCCGCTCCCACAAGGTCCTGTGTTGATCTTCTGGGAGAACGCTTGGGACTGTGTGACCTTCTGGAGTGTCTCTGCTTGAATGAGGTGAAAAGGGCTTGGCCAGGCAGGTACAAGGATCGAACAGACGGTGGTTAGGTATAGTAGTGGGAACTGTTATTGTGTTTTTCCTAAATAAAGTTTAGATGTGCAAGTGCTCGAGTGATTTTTGACTGAAGCTAGACTGGGGTGAAGCTTAGAATGAGCTATTTACAGAAGCATGATTCCAGAATATTTTGACATTTTACTTCTCCTCATCATTCTCTCTTTGACTTCTCTATCCTCAGCCTCCTATATTATCTGGGTTTTTTTACTTTCTGAATGTCCTTCCTCAGCCTCTGTACTTATTTAAAATGTTACATTTCAAAGGTTTTTCTGATCGAATGAGATCTTGCTCGCGTCTGTTTCACTCTGTTTCACTCTCCGGTGATGTTGCTGACCTGCTAAATGTTTCTTCTTTTGTTAATCTCAGATAATGAGCATAAATTACAACTGGTAAACCTGTGGTGCAATTGATTAATTAGCCGAGCTTACTGATACATGATGTGGAACAAATGTCAGCCTTTTATAGGCCACACATAAGGACTGCACATTCAGAATGAAAAATGTACTCAGTCTTAAAGAGGAAATACATGCAGTACTCTTAAAAAAAAAAAAAAGAGAAAAAATAAATAATGTACCAACATCTGATACCAGAACAGCATTACAATGAGAACTAAATCTTTATCTCTGAATATTTTCTGCATCCTTTGCATTGCTTTCTTGTAGTTTTTTACCTTGAACATATATCTTTGCCAGCATATTTATAGGGGTGGGGTAGTCTGGTAAGCATCAACCTACTTTGTTTGGTTCAAATAGGGGATTTGGGCTGAATGTAGGCCTTGTGGAACATAGTCAGCACTCATCTCTGCAACTGGACCCTTGACTTCCTGACCAACAGACCACAATCAGTGAGGAAAGGGGATAAATCATCCTCTATGATAATCTGCAACACTGGTGCTCCACAGATATGTGTTCTCAGTCCCCTTCTTTATTCCTTGTACACCCATGACTGTGCAGCCATGTACAAATCCAACTGAATTTACAAATTCATAGACAATACCACTGTAGTGGGCTGGATATCAATTAATAACAAGACAGAGTACAGGAAGGAGATTGAGAACCTCGAAACCTGGTGTCAAGACTACAACCTTCCTCTCAATGTCAGCAAGAGAAAAGATATAGTGATCTACTTCAGGAAGTAAAGCTGTATATATTCATGGCACCAAAGTAGAGATGGTTGAAACTTTCAAGTTCGTGGTAGTAAATATCACCAGCAACTTCCCCTGGACTAGCCATATTGATGCAATAGCCAAGAAAGCACTGACTCTACTTTCTTAAAAGGCTTAGGAAGTTCAGCATGTCTCTAACAACACTTACCAACATCTTCAGATGCAGCATAGAAACCATTTTATCTGGGTTATATCACAGCATGGTTTAGGAAGAACTCCATCCAAGACCACAAGAATTTGTCGAGCATTGTGGATGCAGCCCAGACCATCACGCCAACCAATTAATTTCCATTAACTCTATCCACACCTCACACTGCCACAGCAAGTGGACTTTACTTGGCTTTATCTTGCATTAATGTTATTCCCTTTATCCTGTACCGGTACACTGTACACCTGTTTTTTTCTCTGTGATTCTAATAAGGAATAACATAGCCTAATACACTGTGTGGCAAGAATTTATATTATCACGTGTAAATTAACTGTTTGAGTGCCTGATGGTGGACAATGATTTTGTAGTGTAAAGATCTCTGGTTATATTATATTGTTACTGGAGAGATCAATTTCTGAGATATATTGCTAGAAGTAAATATAGGTTGAATTTTTATACTAAGTGCAAAACTGTCAAGAGTAATTCTTCAGACATATCTAAAGCTTCAATTGGTGAATATAATTTCATTTCGCAGAATCTTGCCATCAGGAGAAAGGTGCAGGAGTGTGAAAACGTTGACATCCAGGTCCAGAAACAACTTCTTCCCAACAACCCTCAGGCTATTGAAGACTAGTCAAGTCAAGTTTATTTGTCACATACACATACGAGATGTGCAGTGAAATGAAAGTGGCAATGCTCGCGGACTTTTGTGCAAAAGACAAACAACAAATCAACCAAACAAATTATAAACACAATCATAACACCCATATTCTTTTACATAATAAATAATGGAAGGAAAAACATTCAGTAGAGTTAGTCCCTGGTGAGATAGGCGTTTACAGTCCGAATTGCCTCTGGGAAGAAACTCCTTCTCAACCTCTCCGTTCTCACCGCATGGCAACGGAGGCGTTTGCCTGACTGTAGCAGCTGGAACAGTCCATTGCAAGGGTGGAAGGGGTCTCCCATGATTTTATTTGCTCTGGAGTTGCACCTCCTGTTGTATAGTTCCTGCAGGGGGGCTAGTGAAGTTCCCATAGTGCGTTCGGCCAAACGCACTACTCTCTGCAGAGCCTTCTTGTCCTTGGCAGAGCAATTCCCAAACCAGATGGTAATATTTCCGGACAAGATGCTTTCCACCGCCGCTGCGTAGAAGCACTGGAGGATCCTCGGAGACACTCTGAATTTCCTCAATTGTCTGAGGTGGTAAAGGCGCTGCCTTGCCTTACTCACGAGTGCTGAGGCGTGTGATGCCCATGTCATATCCTCGGAGATGTGGACTCCCAGATATTTAAAACAGTTCACCCTATCCACAGGGTCCCCATTTATCCTCAATGGAGTGTACGTCCTCGGATGATGTGCCCTCTTAAAGATCAGCTCCTTCGTTTTTTTGATGTTCAAGAGGAGGCTGTTATCCTGGCACCAGAGTGCTAGATCAGCCACCTCCTCCCGGTAGGCCTTCTCGTCGTTGTCTGAGATCAGGCCCACCACCACAGTGTCATCAGCAAACTTAATTATTGAGTTGGAGCTGAAACTAGCCACACAGTCATGTGTGTACAGGGAGTTCAATAGGGGGCTGAGGACGCAACCCTGGGGCAATCCTGTGCTCAGGGTGAGGGACTTTGATGTATTCCCTCCCATCTTGACTACCTGGGGCCTGGCGGTGAGAAAGTCCAGGACCCAGGCACACAGGGAGGTGTTGAGCCCCAATTCCATTAGCTTCCCGGCCAATCTGGTGGGGACTATCGTGTTGAAGGCTGAACTGTAGTCTATGAACAGCATCCTCACGTAGCCCCCCTTCTGGCTGTCCAGATGGGAGAGAGCGGTGTGCAAGACCTGGGAGGCCGCATCGTCCGTGGATCTGTTTGGACGATATGCGAACTGCAACGGGTCCATGTTCCGAGGGAGGAAGGCGCAGATGTGAACTCAAACTACGAACTCAAACTAAAATCTGAACTGTCTTGGTTGCACTAGGGACTTTTTTTTTTGCATTGTATTATATTTATTTATTTATTGATCTTCATATTTCTTTATTTATTATGTTCTTGTAAGTAAGAATTTCATTGTTCCATTTCACAACGTATGACAATTAAACATCCTTAACCTACACCGGGGGCACGGTGGCGTAACAGTAGAGCTATGGCCATACAGCGCCAGAGATATGGGGGTGGATCCTGACTACGGGTGCTGTGTGTATTAAGTATGTACATTCTCCCCATGATCTGCCTGGGTTTTCTCCAAGATCTTTGGTTTCCTCCAACACTCCAAAGACAAACAGTTTTGTAGGTTAATTGGTTTGGTATAATTGTATACAATGTGAAATTGTCCCTAGTGTGTGTAGGATAGTGTTAATATGTGGGGATCGCTGGTCGGTGTCGACTCGGTGGGATGAAGGACCTGTTTCCGTGCTGTATCTCTAAACTAAACTAAACTAACCATTATTCTGACTCAGAAGCAAGGTTGTTCTCTGCCAAGGTGCACCCCATTCTAAAATCTAACAATTTAAAAGTACAATTCATACTGGAGTTAGAAATGCAGTGGAAGCAAAGACTCCGGCAACATGTCTGGGTGACAATTTTGAACTGGCAAGGCATGGAAGGTGAGTACTGGTTAAGGAGATTAGAATTGATGGGAATTTGATTGTTAGCATAGATGGGCGGGCCAAAGGAATTGCTTCTGTGTTGTATGACTTTATGATCCTATGATGCTCAATACCAAAGCAAATAAATGCATAACAGAAGTTTAGGACCCTTTTCGAACTTTTACCCCACAGCCAATATAACTCAATTTTGACATAACACTGAATCAAAAGTGAATAAAAAATGCATTGTAAACCCTAATTAAATCGAAGTCATCAAAGGGGAAGTCATTATTTTTGCTAGTTTGATGAGATATGCAGTGAAGATGAAATTGCTAATAGCTTAAAGTAGCAAATTACATAATTAAATAGTCCTCCTGCCGTTATAAAGTTGCCCAGATTTTTTCAGCCTTTGTCTTTATTTTTCAATTTATATTTTTTAATGGCTTTGTCAAATATGAGGGATGAATCAGTACTGAAGTATAGAATACCTTTCCTCATTCTGCATGCATTAAATAATCTCAGGTTGGTTATAGAGGCAACATTCTTTTCCTTCAGCAACAGGGAGGCTAGCAGCCATTGACCCCACTTCAAAAGAGTATTCACAACATTGTATTTCTTTTGCGCTTAACAACTATCCTGCCAGTACCCTTTGCACTGCGGGTCTTCTCCTTTAGGTTTAGTATACCTGGATGTCTTCTGTTAGCACTCAAATAAAAATTGACCTGCCTATAATCAATGTTCAGCACCAGGGTGAAATGGTTTATACCATTTTAATTGCACCTTTCAATCCACTTACATATATGTCCTTAATTAAAGATTACAACAAAAATTGATGAATGTGTTGTGGATTTAGCATCATTCCATATACCATTTAAAAAAAAATCTGCAATGAGAGAGAATAAAATCCTTTAACACTGGGTTTAAAAAAAATCATTTTTGGTTGAAAGCCAAAGCTGAATTATTTATAGCATATCAACCCCCCTTCTGTGTTTAAACATGAAAACTGCTGAGTCTTTTCAGAGGGTTGGAAATTTACAAACCTTCATTCAACCACCAGACACTATATAGTATATTGTATTTATTTTGTGACTGCTGCAACACCTTCTCTGATGCAAACTTCAAACATGGTTCAAATAAAAAAAATATCTACTTAGAGATAATATATATAAGCATCTGGATAAACAGGGTCTGATTAGGAACAGTCAACATGGATTTGTGCCTGGAAGGTCATGTTTAACTAATCTTCTTGAATTTTTTGAAGATGTTACTCGGGAAATTGATGAGGGTAAAGCAGTGGATGTTGTGTATATGGACTTCAGTAAGGCCTTTGACAACGTTCCTCATGGAAGGTTGGTTAAGAAGGTTCAATGGTTGGGTATTAATGGTGGAGTAGCAAGATGGATTCAACAGTGGCTGAATGGGAGATGCCAGAGAGTAATGGTGGATGGTTGTTTGTCAGGTTGGAGGCCAGTGACGAGTGGGGTGCCACAGGGGTCTGTGTTGGGTCCACTGTTGTTTGTCATGTACATCAATGATCTGGATGATGGTGTGGTAAATTGGATTAGTAAGTATGCAGATGATACTAAGATAGGTGGGGTTGCGGGTAATGAAGTAGAGTTTCAAAGTCTCCAGAGAGATTTATGCCAGTTGGAAGAGTGGGCTGAAAGATGGCAGATGGAGTTTAATGCTGATAAGTGTGAGGTGCTACATCTTGGCAGGACAAATCAAAATAGGACGTACATGGTAAATGGTAGGCAATTGAAGAACGTAGGTGAACAGAGGGATCTGGGAATAACTGTGCACAGTTCCCTGAAAGTGGAATCTCATGTAGATAGGGTGGTAAAGAAAGCTTTTGGTGTGCTGGCCTTTATAAATCAGAGCATTGAGTATAGAAGTTGGGATGTAATGTTAAAATTGTACAAGGCATTGGTGAGGCCAATTCTGGAGTATGGTGTACAATTTTGGTCGCTTAATTATAGGAAGGATGACAACAAAATAGAGAGAGTACAGAGGAGATTTAGTAGAATGTTGCCTGGGTTTCAGCAACTAAGTTACAGAGAAAGGTTGAACAAGTTATGGATGGATTAAAGGCCGATAAATCCCCAGGGCCAGATAGGCTGCATCCCAGAGTACTTAAGGAAGTAGCTCCAGAAATAGTGGACGCATTAGTAATAATCTTTCAAAACTCTTTAGATTCTGGAGTAGTTCCTGCAAACGTAACCCCACTTTTTAAGAAGGGAGGGAGAGAGAAAATGGGGAATTACAGACCAGTTAGTCTAACATCGGTAGTGGGGAAACTGCTAGAGTCAGTTATTAAAGATGGGATAGCAGCACATTTGGAAAGTGGGGAAATCATTGGACAAAGTCACCATGGATTTACGAAAGGTAAATCATGTCTGACGAATCTTATAGAATTTTTCGAGGATGTAACTAGTAGCGTGGATAGGGGAGAACCAGTGGATGTGGTGTATCTGGACTTCCAGAAGGCTTTCGACAAGGTCCCACATAAGAGATTAGTATACAAACTTAAAGCACAAGGCATTGGGGGTTCAGTATTGATGTGGATAGAGAACTGGCTGGCAAACAGGAAGCAAAGAGTAGGAGTAAACGGGTCCTTTTCACAATGGCAGGCAGTGACTAGTGGGGTACCCCAAGGCTCAGTACTGGGACCCCAGCTATTTACAATATATATTAATGATCTGGATGAGGGAATTGAAGGCAATATCTCCAAGTTTGCGGATGACAGTAAGCTGGGGGGCAGTGTTAGCTGTGAGGAGGATGCTAGGAGACTGCAGGGTGACTTGGATAGGCTGGGTGAGTGGGCAAATGTTTGGCAGATGCAGTATAATGTGGATAAATGTGAGGTTATCCATTTTGGTGGCAAAAACAGGAAAGCAGACTATTATCTAAATGGTGGCCGATTGGGAAAGGGGGAGATGCAGCGAGACCTGGGTGTCATGGTACACCAGTCATTGAAGGTAGGCATGCAGGTGCAGCAGGCAATAAAGAAAGCGAATGGTATGTTAGCTTTCATTGCAAAAGGATTTGAGTATAGGAGCAGAGAGGTTCTACTGCAGTTGTACAGGGTCTTGGTGAGACCACACCTGGAGTATTGCGTACAGTTTTGGTCTCCAAATCTGAGGAAGGACATTATTGCCATAGAGGGAGTGCAGAGACGGTTCACCAGACTGATTCCTGGGATGTCAGGACTGTCTTATGAAGAAAGACTGGATAGACTTGGTTTATACTCTCTAGAATTTAGAAGATTGAGAGGGGATCTTATAGAAACTTACAAAATTCTTAAGGGGTTGGACAGGCTAGATGCAGGAAGATTGTTCCCGATGTTAGGGAAGTCCAGGACAAGGGGTCACAGCTTAAGGATAAAGGGGAAATCCTTTAAAACCGAGATGAGAAGAACTTTTTTTTCACGCAGAGAGTGGTGAGTCTCTGGAACTCTCTGCCACAGAGGGTAGTTGAGGCCAGTTCATTGGCTATATTTAAGAGGGAGTTAGATGTGGCCCTTGTGGCTAAGGGGATCAAGGGGTATGGAGAGAAGGCAGGTACGGGATACTGAGTTGGATGATCAGCCATGATCATATTGAATGGCGGTGCAGGCTCGAAGGGCCGAATGGCCTACTCCTGCACCTAATTTCTATGTTTCTATGTTTCTAAGTTAGGGCTTTATTCTTTGGAGCGCAGAAGGACTTGATAGAGGTTTTTAAAATGATGAGAGGGATAGACAGAGTTGACGTGGAAAAGCTTTTCCCACTGAGAGTAGGGAAGATTCAAACAAGGGGACATGACTTGATAATTAAGGGACTGAAGTTTAGGGGTAACATGAAGGGGAACTTCTTTACTCAGAGAGTGGTAGCTGTGTGGAATGAGCTTCCAGTGAAGGTGGTGGAGGCAGGTTCGTTTTTATAATTTAAAAATAAATTGGATAGTTATATGGATGGGAAGGGAATGGAGGGTTATGGTCTGAGCGCAGGTAGATGGGACTAGGGGAGATTATGTGTTCGGCATGGACTAGAAGGGTCGAGATGGCCTGTTTCCGTGCTGTAATTGTTATATGGTTATATGGTTCTTAATATGGGCTATTTCTGCAAAAATCATTATTTCGTCATTCAAGGCAACAGCAGTATTAAAAAGGTATCACATATATATCTTAATGATATATATGTGAAAATTCCAAATAATATTTATACAGTCTGATGTCACATGTCAAATACTCTCTTTACATTATCTTTATTACTGGATACAAAAAAAAGAAAGGTCTCTCTTTTCAAACTGAAATGTTCACTTCCATTCAATTCAAATTCAATACTTGTTTCATTTATGCTGAAACAACAGATCGATCAATTGGAATGCATTTTTATGTTTACATTCTTTTGTGTAGTTCTGAAGTTTTAACAAAATCACACTGTATCCATTACAGGGCAAGAGTTACTGGTGAGTCTGCCCAATGAATCATAATGTATCTTTATAATGTACTAAATATTCAGTGCTTGACCCTGCTGGCTTCATAGTTCTATTTTCCAACCATCCTGGGAATACAATATGGTGATAATGTGCAGAAATCATGGGCCCATATAATTCTGATAGCACTGACTGCGTGTTTCATTTTACTGGATTCAATGTAAAACATGTTTTATTCCCACTTCAAAGCACCATTTGTTCCATTGAACTGCAGCACACACTTGTCCATTAACTCAGTTAACAAACAGGGAGTCATAAGGTTGTACAGCTCAGAAACGGGCCCTTTGGCCCAAATCTCTATGCTGACTGTGATACCTTTCTATGCGAATCCCATTTGCTCATATTAGACCTGTAACCCTCTCCTCCTTTCCTATCCAAGTTACCTATCCAAAAATATTATAAGCGTTGTAATCGCATCTGCCTTTACAATTTCCTCTGGCAACTCCTTTGTTATACCTTTTCTAGATGGCGAACTGCAGGAGTGGGGAGCTGTTGTGTGTGGCTGCTCTACCTGCAGACCGTCTTTTCACCCTTTTTAATTTTTATTTTTAGTCCTGCTAAAAAAAATGTTTGTTGGAGGTCTTCTTTTATGTGCTGGGTGGGGGGAGGGGAATGGAGAAACATTATTTCCTAGTCCCTACCTGGTCGGAGAGGCGGCTTCCCTCCGAGCTGCTTCTTTGCCCCTTCCTCGCGGCCTACCATTGGACTGGAGCGGCGTTTCCTGTCGGGACTGGCCAGAACCTCAGATTCAGCGGCGGCACAGCACTAAAACACCATCACGGAGCGGGCGATGCCTTACCGGGTCGCCGTGCGGTAAGCTCCGGAGTGCTGTGACCGCCGACTCCAACATCGAGGAGCTGCGGTCTATGGAGCGTCCAGCCGCGGGCGGCGCTGGATTTAAAACACTGCAGAGCCTGGAATCTTTCACCGTGATCACCAGAGTCGGAGCTCTGACCAGCGCGGCCTGTGGACATCAGGAGCCGCGGTCTCTGGGGAGGGAGCGGCCGTTTGGCACCATCATCGACCGCCGCACCGACCTCTACGCTATCACTGCTGGGTCCTCTCTGAGTGCCTCCGTGGTGCTGACCCAGGCCCCAGCCGCTTGGCTCTGTTGATTTGCGGCGTATGGGCTCGACCTCGGCCGTGAGCTCCAACCCTCGGGGGCTACAGCCTCAGCTACTCTGCGGCTCGCCAAGAGGTGTCTTCTTTACTGATTGATATGTAAATCTATCACTTTATGGCATCAGGCTACAGTAAAATTGTAGTATTTAAGCTTTAAAACCTTCAATATAATGAATGCCATAATTGAGTATATATGAATACAACTCAAAATTTCAAGTATCAGAAAACACAGCAGATATTGTTCATGTAAAACATTGCAGATGATTAAAATCAGAAATAAAACAAAAAGTGCTGGACAGAAACAAGATTTCAGAAAGCATTTGTGGAAACAGAAACAAGGTCAACATTTTATATTGATGAGTTGCAATGAGAATTAAACGTCACAAATGTGAAACAGTAATACGATTACCCTTTCCACAGGAATCCTATCGTTATTGTCAGCAGAGACTATATAATCTCAGCATAATTTGCTGATGTACAAGGTTGAAATGTAAACTTTCGCTGAAATACTCACAGAACACAGTTTTAATTGAACATAGAAGTGTCATACCTGACGAGGCTCTTGGCACTGTCAGGATCTTGTGCAGTTACTGCTCCAACCATAGATCCTGGTTTGGAATTTTCATAAACATCCATCACATAAAAGGGGAGTGAAAACACAGGCGGCTCGTCCACATCTCCAACAATGATTTTCAGGGTGGCAGTGTCCTTGAAGGGGCCCATGTTCCAAAAGCGAGGATCAATGTGAGTATTTTCGCCTTCAATCATCACAGTGTACACTTTCTTCTTTTCATAGTTCAGTGGCTGAAGCATGAATAGACCATAAAGATAATTCAATTTAACAGCCCATTAAATTTAGAGGGATGTAAAATGACCAGTTTTGAAATCCAGATACATAAATTATTATTACCTTCTTAAGAATAATAACCCCTTCTCTGGTATCTTTGTCAGTGGTAATGGTGAAAATGCCAAATCCATCTCCATCAATGATGCTGTAGCTCATGTCTGCATTCACACCAATGTCAGGATCAATTGCTTTAATCTTACCTACAGCTGTACCCACCATGGCTGACTCGGGGACATAGAGCTGGTAGTGTTCTGCAAATAGACAGAGGAGCATAACGTAACGATAATTACTGACAGAACCACATTGCAGATACAAAGACCACTCATGTTAAACCAAAATATAGCATACAATAATGTTTTTATGTGTTTTATTTCTAAATGGATGTGAGCCAGAGGTTCCTGGCAGGTATTTCAGGTCAATATATCTTCAAATTGTTCCTAAATCTGTCCAAAATATACATAGATCACATCATGTCCCATAGGAACTGTGCCAGTGGTTTGGCTCAAGTTAACTCAGCTACAATGAATGTCTGTGAAAGTCAGAGGTTGGGGGAATATTCTGTGGCAAGATAGGGGGAGGGGTTGGGAGGAGATAAGATTCTGACCAGAAGGAATATTTCAATTATTTTAATTGAATTACTGCAGTTGTGCAGTTACTGCTCCAACCATACATCCTGGTTTGGATTTTTTTCCTGGGCCAGATGTGTTCACCGACTTGAAGGTACTCCTGCGGGCCTCAAATACGACGATCTGCTCATTCACTGCCACTCTTCCATTCTCGATGCCCTAGCTGTCAATGAAACTCTTCCCATCTGTTAAAGCCACTAAACACCACATGCAAGCCACACGGTTCTGAGTGTTTTGGGTTGTAGCTGGTTCTGGCATCCATCACACGATCCGTTTAGTTTAGTTTAGTTTATTGTCACATATGTAGTGAAAAGCTTTGTTGTGTGCTAACCAGTCAGCGGAAAGACAATACATGATTACAATCAGACCATTCACAGTATACAGATACATGATAAAGGGAATAACATGAATAACATTTTGCGGAGGATAAAGTCCAGTAAAGTCCAAAGAAAGTTCGTCCGAGCATCTCCAATGAGGTAGTTAGTAGCTCAGGACTGCTCTCTAGTTATTGGTCAGATGGCTCAGTTCAGTTGCCTAATAAAAGCTGGGAAGAAACTGTCCCTGAATCTGGAGTTGTGCGTTTTCACATTTCTCTATCTTTTGCCTGGTGGGAGAGGGGTTTTCCTCTCCTCTGTTAAGTTTGTTCACTTTTCCATGCTCAACCTACAAATCGGATAGAAATCCAGGCAATTTATTTCCTCCACTACCAGCCATATTTTTTAAAGCATATGATGTGAAGCTCTAAATATGAAATTTATTACAACAATTCTGGAAATCCTTGGCAGGTCAGGCAGAAGATGTGGACAGGGAAACCACTAACATTTGATTTCTGGGAGCATTTGTCAGAACTGGGAAAGAGAAGATAAAAGTTTTTAAACTCTTTCAGGCCCTCTTCCCCAACATGGAAAGTTCAAGTTTCTCCTTCCGTAGATGCTTTGTGTTTTGGTCAAGATTCCTGCATCTGCAGTCTCTTGTGTCTCCATCTTAAGTTCCTTCCTCTCTGCTCCTGTGACTCTCTTCAGTACGATGGCACTGCCTTATAACCTTCCTCCAGCTTTGCCTCCTCCTGCATTCATAGAAACATAGAAACATAGAAATTAGATGCAGGAGTAGGCCATTCGGCCCTTCGAGCCTGCACGCCATTCAATATGATCATGGCTGATCATCCAACTCAGTATCCCGTACCTGCCTTCTCTCCATACCCCCTGATCCCCTTAGCCACAAGGGCCACATCTAACTCCCTCTTAAATATAGCCAATGAACTGGCCTCAACTACCCTATGTGGCAGAGAGTTCCAGAGATTCACCACTCTCTGTGTGAAAAAAGTTCTTCTCATCTCGGTTTTAAAGGATTTCCCCCTTATCCTTAAGCTGTGACCCCTTGTCCTGGACATCCCTAACATCGGGGACAATCTTCCTGCATCCAGCCTGTCCAACCCCTTAAGAATTTTGTAAGTTTCTATAAGATCCCCTCTCAATCTCCTAATTCCTTCTTGCATTGCTTGTTCATTAAAGAAGCTAAGCTCTAGAATTTCCTCACTGTATCAGGATGCTGCACGGCGGAAGCCTTCTTGAGATGCCACAACCACAGTGCTCATCCCAAAGATTTGTCGGGGAGGACTTTGCTCGAAGACCTGTTGGTCTGCAGGGCCAGGGACCAGCCCAGAGGCTTGTCTCGGCCCACCTAAAGGCTCGTCTCGGCCCACCTGAAGGCTCGTTGGTAGGACTGGCAATAAGACTATTTAATTATCTAATTTGCTCATCAGACATCGTAACCAGAAAGGAGCTGGAGACGTTGGACGTGAGGAGCAAAGGCCGATGGGATGATAAACTGGGATAGAAACATAGAAACATAGAAAGTAGGTGCGAGAGCAGACCACCAGGTCCATCGAGCCCGCACCGCCATTCGCTCATGGCTGAACACTAAACAGACACACTTACCCACAAACAGTAGACACAAGACACAGAACACAAGACACTACCCTCCCCTTTATACCGCTATCACCCCTCTCCACCCCAAGAACCTCAGATAACGCCACCAGTTCCTTCAAGGTAGGTGGCAGGAGATGCCCACATGAAAGATGGCTGGGCATGAAAAGGAGAGGAACGTTGGATCATGGGAACTGCTCTAGTACATCGAGCGCGCAGACCAAGTGGGCTTTGACTAATGGCGCCACAAATGCGGCATCAGCCTGTGTAATGAATGCAAAAACAATTTCTCTGTGCAGTTGCATATATGACAAATGAAGCACTATTGAACTATTGTATCTCTCCACCCTCTCTAGCCTGCAACTGAGATCTTGATGTTCTTTGAGTCATCCTGCTAATATTTTTCCCAGTATGACATGGAAGTTGGTCTTATGTTTCCACATAAGTGATCTTGGTTTTTATTATGATGAAGGCTCGACAGTGCCTCTACTTTCTTGGAAGTTAAATGAGATTTAGCATGTCACTAAATATAAACGTCTACATCAGATTCAGATTCAGATTCAACTTTAATTGCCATTGTCAGTGTACAGTACAGAGACAACAAAATGCATTTAGCATCTCCCTGGAAGAGCGACATAGCATATGATTTGAATAAATATTTACATTAGCATATATACAGACATAGTGTTTTTCCTGTGGGAGGAGTGTCTGGGGGGGGGGTGTGATTGGCAGTCACCGAGGTACGTTGTTGAGTAGAGTGACAGCCGCCGGGAAGAAGCTGTTCCTGGACCTGCTGGTCCGGCATCGGAGAGACCTGTAGCGCTTCCCGGATGGTAGGAGGGTAAACTGTCCATGGTTGGGGTGAGAGCAGTCCTTGGCGATGCTGAGCGCCCTCCGCAGACAGCGCTTGCTTTGGACAGACTCAATGGAGGGGAGCGAGGAACCGGTGATGCGTTGGGCAATTTTCACCACCCTCTGCAAGGCCTTCCGGTCGGAGACAGAGCAGTTGCCATACCATACTGTGATACAGTTGGTAAGGATGCTCTCGATGGTGCAGCAGTAGAAGTTCACCAGGATCTGAGGAGACAGATGGACCTTCTTCAGTCTCCTCAGGAAGAGGAGACGCTGGTGAGCCTTCTTGATCAGAGTTGAGGTATTGTGGGTCCAAGAGAGGTCATTGGAGATGTTAACACCCAGGAACCTGAAGCTAGAACCACGTTCCGCCTCCGTCCCGTTAATGTGGATGGGGGTGTGCGTGCCGCTCCTGGACTTCCTGAAGTCTACAATGAGCTCCTTGGTCTTCTTGGAGTTAAGGGCCAGGTTGTTGTCAGCACACCATGCTGCTAAGTGCTGGACCTCCTCCCCGTAGGCTGACTAATCGTTGTTGCTGATGAGGCCAATCACCGTTGTATCATCTGCATACTTGATGATGGTGTTAGTACCATGTACAGGTGTGCAGTCATAGGTGAAGAGGGAGTAGTGGAGGGGGCTCAGCACACAGCGCTGTGGAATGCTGGTGTTCAGGGTGAGGGTTGAAGAGGTGTGCTTGTCTAACCTAACAGACTGTGGTCTGTTGGTTAGAAAGTCCAGTATCCAGTTGCAGAGGGAGGGATCGATGCCCAGTTTACCGAGTTTGGTGATCTGTTTAGATGGTATAATGGTGTTGAATGCTGAGCTGTAATCGATGAACAGCATTCTTATGTAAGTGTCTCTGTTGTCAAGGTGGGAGAGGGCGGAGTGAAGTGCCGTTGAGATGGCATCCTCCGTACTCCTGTTCTTGCGGTAGGCAAACTGATAGGGATCCCGTGTGGGGGGTAGGCAGCTTTTGAGGTGTGCCAGGACCAGCCTCTCGAAGCACTTGGTGATGATGGGGGTTAGTGCAACTGGGCGGAAGTCGTTGAGGCTTGCCGCAGTGGAGTGTTTTGGCACTAGCACGATGCAGGTGGTTTTAAGGCACGTGGGGACAACTGCTTGGGCAAGTGACAGGTTGGAGATGTCAGTCCAGACGTCTGTCAGCTGCGCAGCACAGGCCCTGAGCATGTGCCCGGGGATGCCGTCAGGGCCAGCAGCCTTACGTGCACTAGTCCTACTCAGTGCCACGTACACGTCGTAGGGGGTGAGTGTGAGGGGTTGGTGATTGGCAGGGAGCACAGCCTTGATGGCTGTCTCTAGATTGTCCCTGTCGAAGAGGCCATAGAAGTGATTAAGCTCCTCAAGGAAGGAGGCGTCGCTGGATGTGGGGGTGGTGTTGGTGGGTCTATAATCCGTAATGGCCTGGATGCCTTTGCCACATGCGCCGGGGGTCGGAGTTATTATTGAAGTGCTCCTCAATCCTGAGCTTATGGCAGTGCTTGGCCTTCTTGATGCCCCTCTTCAGGTTAGCCCTGGATGAGCTGTAGGCTCGAGCATCGCCTGACCTGAAAGCGGTGTCCCGTGCTTTCAGCAGTAGCCTGACCTTGCTGTTCATTTATGGCTTCTGATTCGGGAATATGGTCACCTGTTTGAGGGAGGTGACACTATTGATGGTGGAGTTTATAAAGTCCAGAATAGAGGATGTGTAGGAATCAATGTCCGTGTGGGCGTCAAGGGTGGCCTGGGCTGCAAACGCCTTCCAGTCAGTGTTTCCAAAACACTGCTGAAGTGTGAAGTCCGCTTCCTCTGACCAGACTTTAACTGTCCTCACAGTGGGTTTAACCCGTCTGAGGAGTGGGGAGTACTTAGGGAGCAGGAACAATGAGACGTGATCAGACTGACCAAGGTGGGGGAGGGGGATGGCTTTGTAAGCTTCAGCCATGTTGGTGTAGACTTTGTCCAGTGTCTTGTCTACTCTAGTGGTGAAGGAGACATGTTGGTGGAATTTGGGGAGTACAGTCTTCAGGTTAGAGTGATTGAAGTCACCCGCAACAATGAAGGCTGCCCCAGGGTTGTGCGTCTGTTGATTGCTAATGGAAGTATGCAGCTCTATCATTACAAGCTTGGCATTAGCATCAGGAGGGATATAGGCTGCAGTCACAACAGTGGAGGTGAACTCTCTGGGCAGATAGAACGGTCTGCATCTAACCAAGAGGAACTCAAGGTTAGCTGAGCAGTGACTCTCGATGATGGTGGAGTCCGTGCACCATGCTTTGTTTACATAAATGCACATAAATGCTCTGGTCTTACCGGAGTCTGTTGTCCTGTCCGTTCGGAGTAAATGACGCCCCGTTAGCTGGATGGCGCTATCAGGAACGTCAGTGTTGAGCCAAGTTTCCGTGAAGATCAGGATGTTGCAGTCTTTGATCCAGTTGTGGGAGGTGATCCTTAGCCGGAGTTCATCCATTTTGTTTGCCAGTGAGCGCACGTTGGCGAGGAAAAGGCTAGGAATCGCTGCCCTGTGTGGGGCTAGCTCTAACCTGGCCTTTAACCCACCTCTGCGTCCCCGGCGGTGCTTTCATACGCGTCGCCGTCTGTTGGTGCTTCTGGTCGGCCGAGCTAGCTTGGTGTGTGCTGGTGTTCTGCCGCTCCGTTGCTCTGCGTCTCCATGTCTCCGCAGGCGTTCTACAGCCCCGCAGCTCTGCTGATGGTCTCGAGCCCCGGGTCTCACCTGGTATTCTCCAGCCCAGCGGGTCGGGTGGCGGTCTCCAGCTCCGCGGATCAGGTGAGCTCAACGGCTCGGGTGGCGTTCTCCAGCTCCACGGGTCGGGTGGTGTTGTCCAGCTCCGCGGGTCAGGTGAGCTCCACGGGTCGGGTGGTGTAATCCAGCTCCACAAGTCGGGTGGCGTTCTCCAGCCCCGGGGCTCACCTGGCGTTCTCCAGCCCCGCGGGTCGGGTGGTGTTCTCTAGCCCCGCGGGTCGGTTGAGCTCCGTGGGTCGGTTGAGGACCGCGGGTCGGGTGGCGGTCTCCAACCCCATGGCTCACCTGGCGGTCTCCAGTCGGGTGCTTTGTTGCTCTGATGAGCTCAGACGGAAGACGGAGATCGCCCAAAAAGTTGTTGCAGCCGCAACAGGAACCGAAGTCCAGAAGTTCCTGTCGGCTGTACGAAATGGATACAAGGGGAATCGTCGCTATTTTTCCCATTTTGCTGGTCGAAAGTATCTTTACTTTGAAGTTGCATTATCTGAGTACGGCAATTCAAATGCACAGGAATTCAAGAGGCTGCAGAGAGTCTTAGATTCAGCCCACACCATCACAGAATATAGACCTCTCCAGCATCGAAAGCATACACAGCATCTACATGGATGCGCTGCATTAAGAAAGCAGCATCTATCAGTAATGATGCCCACAATCCAGGCCATGCCCTCTTCTCGCAGTTAAATTGGGCAGGAGGCACAGAAGCCTTAAGACCCATAGCACCAGAATCAGGAACAGCTTATTTCCTACTACTACTGAACCAACCTGCACAACCCTAATCCTACTTCAGTACAAGAACACTACGGACACTACCATTGATTGAGGATGCCATAAACACTGTCCTCCATGCTGCACTACAACACCTAGAGGAGAAGGGGTCATATGTTAGGATGCTTTTTTGTTGATTACAGCTCAGCTGTTAATACAATCATACCCAGGAAGCTGATCACAAAAATGCTAGACCTTGGCCTCAGCAGTCAACTGTGTCGGTGGATATTGGACTTTCTCAGTGAACGCCCACAGACAGTGAGACTTGGACCCTACACCTCGACATCCCTGACCCTCAGCACAGGAGCACCACAGGGCTGTGTGCTCAGTCTGCTCCTCTACACCCTATACACACATGACTGCTTGCCCCATCACCCCGATCATAAAATTTGCGGACTATACAACTGTGATGGGGCTCATCTCAAATGGGAACGAGGTCGCCTATAGAGAGGAGGTGCACAGACTTTCTGAGTGGTGTGCTCGCAACAATCTCTCTCTGAACACTAAAAAGACAAAGGAGATCATCACTGATTTCAGGCGACATAGAGCGGAGCTCAGGCCACTGGAGATAGGGGGCGAGGAGGTGGCGAGGGTGCCTAGTTTTAAATTTCTGGGGATCAACATCAGTGAGGATCTTAAATGGTCTGTGAACTCTGCTGTAGTTGTAAAAAAGGCGCAACAGAGACTTTACTTCCTCAGAACACTGAGGAAGGCCCATCTGTCTGTTAAACTGCTGGAGTCTTTCTACCGCTGTTTGGTAGAAAGCATACTGACTTACTGCATAACTGCCTGGTTTGGGAACTGTTCAGCAGCTGACAGAGCAGCTCTCCAGAGGGTGATAAAAACTGCCCAGGGTATCATTGGACTCCCCGTGCCCCCTCTGGAGGACATTTACCACTCCAGATGCCGCAGGCAGGACCTGTAATATCGTGAAAGACATTACACATCCTTGTCACCACCTTTTCACACTGCTGCCCTCAGGAAATAGGTACAGGTCGCTAAAGTCACGCACTGCCAGACTCAAGAACAGCTTTTGCCCATCAGCAATCTTGGAACTGAACTCTGTCTCGGGAGCGGGTTATGGGGAAGGAGGGTGGGTGGAAGACAGTGTTAATTTATGTAAATGTGAATCCATGGGTGGGTTTGGGGAGGGAGGGAGTGTAAAAATTATGAGTATGTGAATGTTTGAAGTTTTTTTAAATGGAGAGACACAGTAATCTCGTTGAATGTGACACATGCAATGACAATAAAGCATTCTGATTCTGATTGATGTGTGTATGAAGAAACTTTAAATGCTGGTTTAAACCGAAGATAGACACAAAATGCTGAAGTAACTCAGTGGAACATGCAGCATCTCTGGAGAGAAGGTAATGTTTTGGGTTAAGATCGTTCTTGAGACTGAGAGTCAGGGGAAAGGAAAACGAGAGATATAGATGGCGATATTGATTTGTTTTCTAATTGGAATTGGTACTAATATATTGTTGTTGCAGTCTTTTTCTTTTCACAATCTTTGATAATTTGTGTCTCATTTATTTTTTGTGTGTTGTCCATGTACCTGTAATGCTGCAGAATGTCATTGTGCCTGTCCCTCACCTCACTTGTATTACATTAAACTCAACTTGACTAGTAATGTAACTGTCAATCAAAGTGAGGAAATAAGAGCCACCGTCAAAACAATACACTTATATGTGCCATCATAAATACATCTGAATTATGACATACCACTCTATCGAGAAAGTGTAACTAGAATATGCATCACATGGATTAAAAATGAACACATACTCTGCGGGAATCTGGGTGGGTTGTCGTTGGCATCCGTCAGCATGATATTAATTGTTGTGGAGCCTGACAGCCCTCCTATCTGTCCGGCCATATCTTTGGCTTGAATGACGACAGAATACTGCTCTCTCGCTTCCCTATCCATATTGGGTAAGGCCGTCCTAATGATTCCTGCAAAAACAGTGGAAAGAAATACAATTCTTTAGTTTCCCGAGAAAATATCAGGTTATTTTGTGCAGAAATACCATTCTACAGAGGCATGTGGTGAGATTAGAAACATAGAAACATAGAAATTAGGTGCAGGAGTAGGCCATTCGGCCCTTCGAGCCTGCACCGCCATTCAATATGATCATGGCTGATCATCCAACTCAGTATCCCGTACCTGCCTTCTCTCCGTACCTGCCTTCTCTCCATACCCCCTGATCCCCTTAGCCACAAGGGCCACATCTAACTCCCTCTTAAATATAGCCAATGAACTGGCCTCAACTACCCTCTGTGGCAATTAAGTGTTATCTATCTGATAAGTGTCTTGAGTTAGTAAGTATAACAACCTCCCCCCCCCACCGTCAAATAAAAAAATAAAATAGATCAGTAAGCAAGTGTTGGTAATCAACTAATAACAAATTAAGTAAATGATAATTTACTTGTTGGACATTTAAATTTTGCTTTATGCTTTTCATTGCTTTGCAAATATTGCCTAGGAATGTCCAATTGTTTGACTATTTCGATTTTGTTGTTGTTATTTATTCCTATTTATGTCTTTACTTGTTCGGAACAAACAAATAAATAAATAAATAATGCTTTAAGTTTAATAAAATATATAAGAAAACTTCCTCTGAATATCATCAGCTAAGAAACAAAATAAACTTCACCAACGTAATTGATGTGATTTATACTTCATTAATACATTTCTGTTCCAAACTTTTAAACTTTAATTAACCAGAGAATTCTGACAAACCAAATCATCTACTGTTTACTTTCATTAATATATATACATCTTCAAGGACTGTAAATGACTCACAAGGTAATTAAAATACTTTATTCACTACCATATTGTGAAATATGATTAATTTATGCCTGACTCTGCCTGAAGACAACAACTTTTAATATCTATCCTACCTGAAAGGCTTCTGCATCAACAATTTATAATCATGCAATAACTTCAAAGTTGACTGAACTGCAAAGTTAAATAAATTAAAACTTTTAGTGAATGATAATAGGTTTAGCACTGAACTAACTGGTAAATAAAGGGGATACAATTTTTATTATACTGGAATGAGAGTACAACAGCCACACTTTGAGCAAAATGAGTTCAGAGAAGGGCTGCTACTCTACTTCCTGCCATCCAAGCATTGTAAAGAGGAAAATTCAGATTAAAAAAGAGGTATTTAAGCTTGAAAGATAGACCCAACCATGTAGAAATCAAAGATACTAATAATATGGTTAGCGTTAATTTGGAATCCTGCAAATCAGGACAACTGAACAGAAAGGTAGATTGAAACTCAGGAAAGCAAAGATTATACAAGAACTTGGAAAAAATATAATGACTATAAACATGGGCAAATGGGATCAGCCTAAATGGGGCATCTTGATTGGAATGGATGGTTTGGGCTGAAGAGACTGTTTCTGTGCTGTATGATGTTATGACTTCACGGTCATTTGATCTCCGAGGCATGGCAGTAAAAGCAAAAACAAACATGAAATCATTCAGGAATTAGTTAGATATCAGGAAAGGAGGAGAGAAGTTTAATCTTTTTGGATAAGCTAGAGCCAATTTAGTTGATCCGTTTCACCCTTTTGATCTTGTAATCAAACCACTCATTTTAATCAGCTTTAATGTCAACAGAGATTAAAATGGACAACATTTCCGTATGGAACCTCACTTTTTAATTGATGGAGTGGTGGACTGAATAGTGTGTCTGCTCATTTTAACTGTACAGATGGAATTGCTGCCATATAAACATTATCCTGTTAATGAGAGCACTCATCACACCATTATATTTTTTTGTTTTATTAAGTGTTTGGAACTTGTCTTTTTGCACTATTATTATGGGCACCTACGCATATGCCTCTTTTTAAGGTCATTCACCGTGGATTGGCAACAGCTTAATTTATTTCAGTATATTTATGAATAAATCATGCATGAACAATGTACACCACATGTGGCAATCTTGTTTTGAAAATGTTATGGTTGGTAATTAATGCTAAAGGAACAAGCTAATTTGGTTGCAGAAGTAAATCATCCCTTCAAAATACCGCTCTCCTACAAGAACAGATCCTGACAGTGTATCATTGTGTGGACACCAGTATCATACCAGTTGATGTATTTTCCTAATGATACATCTATATACTGTGACGACATATCCTTCCCAAGGTCCACTCCGATCCGACCCTTGTCACCAGCAGACAGGCTAGAAAAAGCCTACAATCAGTGCCTGGCTGCTGGAAAACACTGGCACTCTGGACTGAGCTAAGACCACAGTCGCATGAGCCACATCATGATACAATTAGTGAACTTTGGATCAATACTCTACACCTTCTCAGCCTTGCCTCTTATTAATCCACGTGTTCCAGCCAAAGGAGAGAGGGGAAAGAGTGAGAGTAAGAAAGAAAGACAGAAAGAAAGACAGAAAGAAAGACAGAAAGAAAGGGATAGAACGAGGAAGACCCTTTATTAATTGTGTCTCCTCAGCGACAATGAAGGACTACGCTCCTGTGCGGACCTGGGACCATCTTGTCACTATTGTTCCACATTGGAAATAGTCTATTGTGTGAGTTTATTTTACTGAGCATGCCAGTAAAGTCATCGCTGATCTGGCATCATGACAGATGCCACAATGTATATAGGTTTAAATAGCACTTTTGCAATGTTAAATTATTTTTCAAAAGTCCCATATTCCATTGATTCCTTACAATAGAGAAGGTGGCTATTCAGCCAAAGTCTATGCTGGCCAAACCACTGCAAGCTTTGCATGTATAGTGGCTCTACATCCTTAGATCTTTGTAATATCATGGACCAGTTTACTTAGAACAACTGGAAATTTCCTGTAGATGTATTATTGTCTTGTGTCTAATGTGCCTGTAAAGTTGCAGCAAGTAAGAATGTCATTGTTCCAGTTCATATGAATTAATTAATTATACTTTGTGGGCTTATCAATGAAATGTCAAAGAAGGAGGGTGCCCACCTGATGACCCTGATGACGTACCTACCCTACCTTTCATCACTCCAATCCCACTGCAAATAGCAAGAGTGCTGACTTATTCCAGGGATTGAAATAACAAGTCCTATTAGCTCTACTGATCTTCTGGAGGGAAAACCAGTGACTACTGTGAAAGCGCAGCTGACGACAAGGAAAAGACCATGTGACAGCTTGGAGAGACAGCTGACAGGAGGAAATAGACCCCAACGGGGCTGTTATGGGCTAGCTACCCATGGCAGCTAGCTCCGTCACCTTGTTAGGGCGCAAGAGCCACCCTCACTTGGCTACAAAACGTTCAAAGAGAAGAAATACCCCCAGAGTCTGCGAGAGTGGGGGCGCAAGATGACTCATTGACTGACTACCCGGTAACAAACTTTGGAACGGGCACAACATTGAATCAGTAAGTGGCAAAACTCTTGAAAAACAAGCAGCTGGACACGTTCTTCAGACCTGTAGGTGTGGCTGGACTAAAGTAACATCGACTCGTGGTCTCAAAATTCATCAGGGACGGAAGAAATTCTTGAAAGTCCACAACCCAGGGCCCCGCATTGACCAGATTCTGTCAAGAGGAAGGTCAAATCAGTCGGATGAAACTCAGCAGCAGGAAGAAATCCACAGTCCACAGAGCATCAGCACCCTATGGGATGTGGCAGAGGTTTCAGGCAACAGTCCAAGACGCAACCAGGCACATCGTAAAGTGGAGAACATGCAAGGACGTAAGCCGTTGGCGAAATGGCCAAAGTCTAACAGCAAGGAGTGGGGAAATCATCAATGCAGATGTGAGCTTAATCTTAAGTGGAATCAAGGGATCAGCAGAAAAGAAGTTGGAGAAGATGGGTGATCTAGTCTACAGCTATGGAAAGGAGAAATTTGGTGAGATGGAACAAATCAGCAGAACAGATAGGCCTCCTCCCCCAAGTCCCGTCGTCTGCAAGAAATCCAACAACTTGTTAAAGAAAGAAGAGGCCTGAGGAAGGCATGGAAAAAAGCAACAGCAGAAGAAACGGAGGGCATCAATCTCCTTCAAGAGAACCTAAAACAGAGGCTCTCGAAGCTGGAGAATTTAAGTAAACTACGCAAAAAAGGAAAAAGCAAGAACAGGCCTACAAAGACCCCTTTAAGTTTGTGAAAGGCATTTTCACAAAAGAGGAAAGCAGATCCCTGAAAGCGTTAAACAAGGAGGTTGAAGGCCACATCAGCAACATCCACATTGATGAGTTAAAAGATGAACCAATTTTTGTTCCTGCTGACATCCCACCAATCTCACCCCTACAATTTGACATCAGCCCTCCCAAGCTGAGTGAGGTAAAATAAATAATGAGGATGGCAAGAACGGCCTCTGCACCAGGCCCTAATGTTGTTCCGTATAGTGGCTACAAGAATGCCCCAGATATTCTAAAATTCCTCGGGAGGAACATGAAGGTTGTGTGGGAAAAGCAAGTTATCCCCAAAGCCCGGCAAAGAGTGGGGGGAGTGCTGATCCCAAAGGAAAAAAATGTGTCCACCATCGAACAGTTTTGGCAAATAAATATTCTTAACATAGAGGGCAAGATCTTTTTCAGTGAGGTGGCGAAAAGACTTACAAAGTATCTGAAACAAAACCATTTCATTGACACGTCAATCTAAATGGCTGGCATAGCAGGCTTCTCGGGATGCCTTGAACATACCAGCATCATATGGCATCAAATCCAGACTGTTAAGAAAGAACAAAATAATCTGCATGTCTTCTTCCTCGACATGGCCAATGCCTATGAATCAGTACCTCATCCACTACTGTGGACTGCTTTTGAATTCTTTCAGGTGCCTGCAATAATAACAAATCTGGTAAAAAAAACTAGTTCCAAGATCTGCAATTTTGTCTCACAACATCAGACTTTACCACAGCATCGCAGCCACTGGAAGTAGGCATCATGGCAGGGTGCACCATCTCCCCATTGACCTTCACTATGGCAATGGAGCTCATTATCAGAGCATCAAAATGGGTTGTGGGAGGGAAACGGCTACAGCAGGGTCAGCGATTGCCACCTATACGAGCCAATAAGGACGATATAACAACACTAACAACAACTGTCCCCTGCACCAAGAGACTTCTGGAAAAACGTCATCAAAACATCACATGGGCAAGGATGAAGATTAAACCCAGCAAGTGCAGAAGCATCTCCATTGTCAAAGGTCAAGTCAAGGATTAAAGATTTCATATTGATGGAATACCAGCTCCAACTGTTTCAGAAATGCCAGTGAAGAGTTTGGGCCGATGGTATGATGCAAAGCTCAAGGACACTGAGCAGTTTGAACAACTCAAAAAGGATACTGTCACACACATAGCTCACATCAACAAGACCTTGCTACCAGGAAAACGCAAGCTGTGGTGTTTCCAATTTGGCATACTACCAAGAATCATGTGGCCTTTAACTATGTTTGAAATCCCCATCAACAAAGTGGAAAAGCTGGAAAGAATGACCAACACACATGTGAAACAGTGGCTTGGACTGCCACAATGCTTAAGTGCTGTCGGACTGTACGGGAGTGGCAAACTCAGGGGGCGCCATCTTGGGGCACGGCTGCCTAGCCAGCAGCTGTCCGTCTTTTTCACTCTTTTCCTTAATTTTTAGTGAGTTTTGTGTTTTGTTTTTAGGAGGTCTAGACTTTATTATGTGGGGGGGGGGAAACTACTTTCTAGGTCCCTACCTGGTCGGAGAGGCAGCTTTTCTCCGGGCTGCACCGTCGACCCGTCCTCGCGGCCTATCAGCGGGCTTGGAACGGCGTTTTCCTGTGGGACCGCCTAGCACCTTTGGCTTCGGTGGCGGCACAGCGCTGGAGCGCTATCGCGGAGTGGAGCGGGCGATGCCTTGCCTGGGTCGCCGCGCTGGAGCTCCGGTGAGCTGAGACCAACGAAAATAACATCGCGGAGCTGCGAGTCTGTGGAGCGGGCAGCTGCGGGTGGTGGCGCTGTCTTTAACATCGGGAGCCTGGGATCTCTCGATGAGATCGCCAATGGTGGAGCTCCAACCGTCGCGGCCTTGTCGGCTTCGGAAGCCGCGGTCTCCGGTAAGGAAGCGGCCATTCCTGGTGTCCCAAGCCGCTGTGAGGACTCTCCCGACGCCGGAGCAACCGCACTCGGCGAGAATGGCCTGGAACATCGGGCCTCCGTAGAGGCAACTGTGGAGGCCTCAATAGGTCCGACTATGGGTGAACTGGGTTTGGGGACTGAACATTGTGCCTTCACTCATAATGGAAACCATTGTGGGGGGATGTTTTTATGTTAAAGATTCTTATTGTTCCGTTTCCAAGATGGCTGCCGGAAGTGAGAGTGAACGCTGGCGCGATTAGCTGCCGCTGCTCTCTCTTTGAATTGTGTATTGTTGATGTCTTTACTATTTTTTTTTTTTATTTTGTTTTTATTTTTTTTGTTTTGTTTCATTCCGCTTACATGTTTTGTAATCTGTTTACTAAATTTTGTAAGGTGTCCTTGGGAGTCCTTGAAAGGTGCCCATAAGTATAATGTGTTATTATTATTATTAAATTGGAATTACCCATTGCAGGTCTTGTGGAAGAGATCAAATCCACTAAAGCAAGGTTGGTCATGACCCTCACTGAATCTGAAGATACTATTTTTCGAACAGCAGCCCCCCGTGTGGCAACGGGGAGGAAGTGGACCCCATCTGAAGCCGTTCAGAGTGCAAAGTCTGCTCTTCATTTCCGGGATGTGGTTGGCCAAGTCCAACACGGGAGAGCCGGGCTCTGGCTCATCCCAAAAGCTCCTCAGTGGTACAAGGCAACATCAGTGCAGAAGAGATGGCTCGTGGTGAAGGAGATGAGAAAATGGGAGGAGGCAGAGCAACACACCAAGGCCATCTCAATGGCCAAGCCGGGCCAATGGATTAACTGGGAGAGCCTGGAAAAGAGGAAACTCAGCTGGCGTAGCATCTGTCAAATGGAAGGATCTTGGCTAAGTTTTGTCATCAGAGCCACTTATGATGTTCTACCCTCACCACAGAACCTGAAGCAGTGATTCAGAGAAGTCCCCGCATGCTACCTTTGCCAAGCACCTGCATCACTAAGGCACATTTTAACACGATGCACTATGAGCCTCGGCCAAGGGCGTTACACTTGGTGGCATAACCAAGTTCTTAGACAGCTGGCATCAATCCTGGAACAGTAAGTAAGTAAGTAAGTTTATTGGCCAAGTATTCACATACAAGGAATTTGCTTTGGTGCTCCGCACACAAGTAACAACATGACATACAGTGACAGTTACGAATGACTCAGAAAACACTAAACATTAATAATAATAAGACATTAATGATAAAACACCATTGATCAAGCATGTGAGCCAACAAAATACCAGATCAAAAGGAGGCTACAGATTTTTGGTTGTTGAGTAAAGCAACTACTCGTGGAAAAAAACAGTTTTTATGTCTGGCTGTGGCAGCTTTGACAGTCCGGAGTCGCCTTCCAGAGGGAAGTAATTCAAAGAGTTTGTGGCCAGGGTGAGAGGGGTCAGAGATGATCTTGCCCGCTCGCTTCCTGGCCCTTGCAGTGTACAGTTCATCAATGGAGGGAAGGTTGCAGCCAATAATCTTCTCTGCTGATCGGACGATTTGCTGCAGCCTCCGGGTGTCGTGCTTGTTGGCTGAGCCAAACCAGACCATGATGGAGAAGGTGAGAACAGACTCTACGATGGCCGTGTAGAATTGGACCATACAGAGGCGTAAAATCACAAATGCTTCCCCACAAACATCGGCAGGAAATGTCCACTTCACAACATTTGTACCAGCAGGCCAACCTCCAAGCACCAGATAACATCAAAGGATGCAAGCATTCTGCAGCCTGCTTGGGATTAGAGAATGGAAGTGGACTTAGAAAAAAAGCTTGTGTTTCTCCCTGACATTGTGACTACAACACTACGGCTAGACATGGTCCTGTGGTCCACAACAGCCAAGTTGGCATACGTTGTGGAAGTGACAGTTCCATGGGACGATAGTGTTGAAGATGGTTATGAGAGGAACAAGACCAAGCACTCTGAACTGGCAACTGAAGCTGTCCAGAATGGCTGGAAGACCAATATTTTCCCTGTCAAAGTGGGATGCAGGGGGATATGTTGCTACATCTATGACCAGGCTATTAAAGAAAATGGGGGTGAGGGGTCACTCCCTCCAACAAGCAATCAAGTCATTATCAAATTCTGCAGAAAAAAACAGCAATTGGATTTGGATCAAGCAAGTTAGCATTAATAGAAAAAGGATTTGAGTATAGGAGCAGGGAGGTTCTACTGCAGTTGTACAGGGTCTTGGTGAGACCACACTTGAAGCATTGCGTACAGTTTTGGTCTCCAAATCTGAGGAAATATATTTTTGCCGTAGAGGGAGTACAGAGAAGGTTCACCAGACTGATTCCTAGGATGTCAGGACTTTCATATGAAGAAAGACTGGAGAGACTCGGTTTGTACTCGCTAGAATTTAGAAGATTGAGGGGGGATCCTATAGAAGCTAAAGGATGGTTCACACATTGCGAGTTGAGACAAGAGGTAACCCAAGTGAAAGACTTGTGGTTGTGTACGAGATTGCAAGTGTATGATCAAGAGTTTAACCGAGTTCCCACGGGTATGACAAGTTTGCCGTTTACTTGTCATTTCTGCGATGTTCCAAGTTCGTCTCACGAGTTACTCTTGAGCCAATCCTGATTGAAGGTTTGTTTTAATAAGCAACAGTGCTATGTTTTAATAAGCAACAGTGTTAAAGAAGACCTCTCCATCCTGTGGCTTTGTTTTAAAGATAGAATTCAGCGCGGCCGCATCTATTGATGTGACCTACAAAGGGAAAATGCGCACCATCCAGTGCCAGAGCAGTTATACTTATGATTTGTTTGAAACACACAGGTTTGATATGTTTTAATTGAATATGTTCTAATTGAATGTCTACACACTGCGGGGAGACGGGAGATTAAATCTTTGAATGTGGGCGGATGTGCACATCAGATTGTTGTGAGACGGAGCTCAGGGTTCGCCTCCTGAGTTGCTTTGGTGCCCAGGCGTGAGTTGAGATGGAGAGAGGTTGTGGGGGGGGGGGGGGGGGGGGGGGCATCATTAATCTGTCTGGGGTGACATGGCTCTTGGGTTAGGCTGGGATCATTCTCTGCGGGGTGATCTTAGTGCGGGAGACAAGTGTAGGATAGGTGTACTGACTGTGTGGGCAGAACTTTGGAAGTGATTGCCCACCAGTCTCAAAAGCCGCTGTGTCTCCCTGTCCCTGAGATAGTAGGGGGCGACCAAACAGCACAATACCCCACTCCCCCTCCACACCAACACGAAGGGCAACGATCCCAAGGCTTTAGCGTCAGAGACAGCGGGCAGGCAACAATCACCTGACATTACGCGAGAGAGACCATGCACTGTTGTAGGTCTCCTTTGCATGTCGGTGTTTCTGTCTTCCTCCACTCATTGTTGGCCCTATCTATCACCACCCCCACCTAAACCCCTCTGCTTCTCGGCTAATGTGTGTGACCCCTTCCCTCCCCTCTCCAGCTCCCCGCCCATTGCACCGGCGAGGGGGCTTTGCACTGTCTTCACGTCGACGATGTCAGCAGGTCAGTGCCAGTCGCACTGGGGCAGTTGCTCCTTTCAGTTTCCCAGGGGGTTGGGACTGCTGAGTTAAAGAGTTCCCACGATAGACTCACGATAGACTAAGGTAAACGCACGGGCCACTACGTTATTACAACGAGTTAAAATGTTTCAATTCTTATCCTCAAGAGTAAAATTGACTCGTGGAAAATTTCAAACATGTTTGATTTTTTGCAAGAATCGACAACTTACACGAGTACCCACCGTTAGCGCCACAAATCTCTAAGTTGCGTCCACGAGTTCCGTACGTTAATCGTACGTTATTACCATAAGTTTTAACTCGGGTTACCTCTTGTGTCAGCTCGCAACGTGAGAATCAGCTAGAACAAAATTCTTTAGGGGTTGGACAGGGTTGATGCAGGAAGATTGTTCCCGATGTTGGGGAAGTCCAGAACAAGGGGTCACAGTTTAAGGATAAGGGGGAAATCTTTTAGGACCTAGATGAGAAAAAAACTTTTTTCACACAGAGAGTGTTGAATCTCTGGAATTCTCTGCCACAGAAGGTAGTTGAAGCCAGTTCATTGGCTATATTTAAGAGGGAGTTAGATGTGGCCCTTATGGCTAAAGGGATCAGGGGGTATGGAGAGAAGGCAGGTACAGGATACTGAGTTGGATGATCAGCCATGATCATATTGAATGGTGGTGCATGCTCAAAGGGCCAAATGGCCTACTCCTGCACCTATTTTCTATGTTTCTATGTTTCTAAAAGGAGACATAACATTCGGCTGCAAGATGAAGACAGGAGGGTATGAAATTGAGGGGGGTGTAACTGGGACGCCAGGTATCACCGTTGAGCCCTCTGGAGATGTTGTGGGCTTATCAATGAAACATAAAAGAAGGAGGGTGCCCACCTGAGGACCATGATGACGTACCTACCCTATCTTTCACCACTCCAATCCCACTGCAAAGTGCAAGGGTGCCGACATTACAGGGATTGAAACATCAAGTCCTATTAGCTTTTCTATTGTCAAATGTATCTGTGGTACCAAGGTACAGTGAAATACTTTGTTTTGCGTACAACCCAGGCTGCGCACAAGTGTCGCCATGTTTGGGCACCGACAAAGTTACAAAAGTACCGAACAGTCATATCTACTTATGCAGGGCTACCTCTTCCTGCACTATTACATCCTGTGGCATCAACTCCTGCCACTCCTC
This sequence comes from Leucoraja erinaceus, assembly GCF_028641065.1. Taxonomy (NCBI): domain Eukaryota; kingdom Metazoa; phylum Chordata; class Chondrichthyes; order Rajiformes; family Rajidae; genus Leucoraja; species Leucoraja erinaceus. The sequence continues at coordinate 65,454,459 of NC_073378.1, forward strand.
CTCTTGGGTGTGCAACACGTGCATGGCAGTTTGTTTTTTTTAGCGTTGTGCCCTCCCCCTGCACTGCTGCATTTTTGGTGCCATCTCTAAAACACGAGTCTGCGCTCCAAAAAACTCTCCAGCTATGAATGAACATGCCTTGGAGTGACAGAGGTGACGTTCTGCTATTTAAATAACATTTTTTTTCTACTGACCTTTTTTTCACCCCGGAGCTATTACCTTCGACTGCCTCCGACTACCTACGACTAGCATCACGACCTACTATGACCTACCTATGAGTAAAAAGTATTGTTTTTTTTTTCCATGCCGACCTTTTTTTTAACTTGTGGATATTTTTTATCAGGCTAGAAAAAACGCCACAACCTACATGATGCCATGAGTACCTACGACTAGCAACACAACCTGCTACAACCTACCTACGACCTCGTGGCGACCATGCTGCAAGTATGAGTCAAGGGCAAACTCGGCAGAGGTCGTAAATTAGGTCGTGAAAGTGGGACAGGGGCTTTAGAGTGCACTAAAAAGGGAAACAATGTTTTTTTCCAAATATGCGATTGACAGTTGTCAAAGAGTTTTCCCGAGAGAAACATCTAATAATTTGTATCTTTCAGTTTTCCAAACTCCATCAATGATAATTAGAGGTTACAGCTGGATGTCAGTCATGTTATACTTCAATTTCTTACAAATGCCGAAAGGAATTCATGCCGAAAAAGCCCTCAGAATAGGAAATGAGTTCTATTTCATTCTAATTCGCCAAACATTTTTGCAACAGGAACTTGATATTTCTCCAGTCAGCTTGGAATAGATTTCCTAATTCTTTCTGTTACCTCCATTCATTATGTTGCATTAGCATTTTCTGCTCACATCAAAGGATTTTAAACTTGAGAAATGTACATTTTATTCAATATGCAAGAACATTGTTTAATCCCTAAAGAGACGATCAATATGAAAATATATAAAATGTGAGACCTTGTTGGTCCTCAAAAAATACATAATCTGAATATAGGCCAGGCAGTACTTGTACTATTAAGAATTTCACCTTAATTAAGTTCCTGAGGGAGATGAGTAACCCCGCTGGGCAAATAGACAATTGCAAAGACAAAAACAAAAATTCTGTTAAATCTCTCCTTGAACTTATGAGGTGATCAACTTAAAACACATGAAAGCAATCTAATATTACTCAACCTCAACCCAGTGCATTCCTCAGATAACATTCATATGGTTCTAGCAGCATATAATCATTAATTATTCAGTTATCAGTATCTGTAATTATGCCCAGCTTTCAATCCCTTTCTTAATCAGTTCCTCATTCAGTTCTTTCTTTAAATGATATAATCAACACAGTAATACGCAGTTTTGCCGGTATGCATTCCACACATCTCCAGCTCTGCGGGGAATACGAGAAAGTAAATAATTCTTCTAATCTCCAGTCTTGCTTTAGGCTTGTTAATTCCATAGTAGTGTTCTCTAGTTTTGCAATTGCCAGTTAAATTAAACAGCAGCCTTGAATGGAAAAAAAAAATATGTTCGAGTACAAATCTAGCTGAGCAGAACCAAACACATCACCTTAACAATATGTTTATATAATCCAGCTAAACAGAACTAATACAACCAGTTAAAGTAACCTGGTTTAGTTGGGACACACACGATAAAAGCATGATTTCCTTTTAAATGTTTTTCTGGAGCAGCATTGCTCTCCATAAAAGTGATACTTAAAAGGACAACATTACGTTAAAACCAGCAACACTTCGTTTATCTTAAGCTGCCATAAATCTAACAGATGCTTCTAAAAAATCACAGAAGAGATGATTGATAAATTTGCCATGAAGAAGAAGCTTTCTTTTGGCTCTAAAAATGTTGCATGGTCTATTGTTGGCTTGGATTTCAACATGACTGATTTGGCTTCATTCTATCAAAAGCCACCATGGCCCTCCACTTCCTGCAACACCTAGACGTATTCCTGCAGATTTCTAGTAACCACATCAAATGTGGCTCAGTTACCACCATCTTTGCCACTGAGCCAGGAGGTTGTAGGCTCAAATCCTGCCGCACAAACAAAAGCTGAAACAGAACTTCACTGTCAACGGTGCCTTCTGGTAATTGTAATGTGAGGACAAATCCCCGTTGCAAGTTAGAAAGGATACAGTGGTGCTGCTCCACAATTATTCCTGGTGTTATGCAAATATATATTCTTCACAAATCATAGATCAGGAATGGATCACCCCAGAGCAAATTGGAGGAACAGCACCTCATATTTCGCTTGGGTAGTTTGCACCTCAGCAGTATGAACGTTGACTTCTCTAATTTTAAATAGCCCTTGCTTTCTCCCTCCTTCCCCTCCCCTTTCCAGTTCTCCCTCGTCCTACTGTCTCCGTCTACTTCCTTTCTCTTTCTCACCCCCACCCCACATCAGTCTGAAGAAGGGTCTCAACCCGAAACATTGCCTATTCCTTCTCTCCATAGATGCTGCCTCACCTGCTGAGTTTCTCCAGCATTTTTTGTCTAAAGTATGAACATTGTCTGTTTGGCAATGGGTCTGTATAGAGGTGACACAGTCAATTGGTCAACAGCTGTGATCAACACAGTTGTATCCGTGATCTAACTCAATGCACATGGATTCAGCCCAGTTGAACTCTTTGCCACAGATCACACAGATATTGGCTTATAGACCAAGCTTCGTGCCACTGCTGCAAGCCTACCCCACATGCTGATGACAATCTCTGGATGAATGGTAAGCTGTCACTTCCATGCTTGGCACTGGTGGTGATTTTCTGCTCACGATGCCTGCCAATTAAGGAGATCTCATTCCTGGCTACTTGTAAACATTACATGTGGGCCCAAATAATCAAGAACTTCATTTCACACCGTACGGATGTTGATGTGGCCACATGCCAGTTTACAGTGCAGATATCCAATGACACATACATCGCTGAGTAAAACTGAGTATAGGGGACTCTTCTAGGATCACTTTGCAAATAGGTAAATAATCAACTCCTGAGAGCATAATGGCCTTCGCCTGTAGAAATCCCCATGCATTCAACACAACTTGAATAGCAGCCAACACCTCCGTGCATCTTGATCTACATCAAAGCTCAATGACTCTTCTCGCCTTTTACAACAATAAAATCTGTTCAGCTGCAAGTGTTTTGAGTAGGATCAATAAGGGCAAGTGAAGTGTGGTGTTTTTTTAAATTGTAATTTGAAAGAATGTTTCTCCTACTTCTTTGAAAAGGACAGAGTGTCTATTCTGATTGGGGTTCCATTATATGCACTTGGGGACAACTTACTTTGCCATCTGTAGTGTGGTAGAACATAGAAACTGGTGATTCGGCTAATCACATCCAAGCCAACACATGGCACCCATCCATATTAATCTCATCTTCCAGCACGATCAATTGCCATTTTTGCCTCGATTCAAGTGCTTATCAAAACACTTTTTAAATGCTGTCAGTGGCTTTGATTTCTCTATACTGTCAGGCATAGTATACCAGGTACTTTCCATTCTCTAGGCAATAAAAGCCTCCTCAAATATCCTCTAAATTTCCTACCAATTACCCAAAAGTAATGTCCTCTAATTTTATCTTTTCTCTGAAAGGTGGGAAAGTTTCCTGCATCTATCTTGTCTGTACCACTCATTTTATTAAATACCTCAATCATGTCCTCTCTTAACCTTCTCTTCACCAGGGAAAATAGAACCAGCCTTTCCAGTCACTCTACTTAACTAAACATTGCACATAATTCCATGCAACATCTTGGTGAATCCCTTCAGCACCCCCTCTAACGTTATCACATCCTTCCTATAGTATAGTACCCAAAGATCCACATAGTATTCTGACCAATGTTTTAAAAAGTTACAAGTATATCCTCCCTGCTCTTGTATTAATTAACCGGACTAATGAAGGCCTGCATCCTATATGTCTTCTCAACCACATTATCAACCTGCACTGACACCTTCATGGATCATTCGACTCATAAATCATTAATTAATTACTTAATGAAGTAATTATATAATGATGTATAAGCAAAAGATCTATGAAGGTGGCAAAGCAGGTACATAATGTGTTTGAGTAGACATATGGGATGCAGGTCTTCATTAGTCAGTTTATTGAATTCAAGAGCAGGGAGGATATACTTGTAACTTTTTAAAACATTGGTCAGAATACTAATTTTTGGTCTTCATTAGTCGAGATATTAAATATATACAAAATAGAAACAGACCCAGAGAGCCCATGCCAACCATCAATTACCCATTCACACTAGTGAAATTGTATCCCACGTTCGCATCCACTCCCTACACACTAGGGGCAATTTACAGAGGCCAGTTAACCTACAAATCTAAGGTACACAAAAATGCTGGAGAAACTCAGCGGGTGCAGCAGCATCTATGGAGCGAAGGAAATAGGCGACGGAACCCGTCTTCAGACTGATGGGGGGGTGGGGGTAGAAGGAAGGAAAAGGGAGGAGGAGGAGCCCGAGGGCGGGGGGGTGTGTGGGAGGAGACAGCAAGGGCTAGCAAAACTGGGAGAATTCAACGTTCATGCTATCTGGATGCAAGCAACCCAGGCGGAATACGAGGTGCTGTTCCTCCAATTTCCGGTGTTGCTCACTCTAGCAATGGAGGAGACCCAGGACAGATAGGTCGGATTGGGAATGGGAGGGGGAGTTGAAGTGTTGAGCCACCGGGAGTTCAGGTAGGTTGTTGCGGACTGAGCGGAGGTGTTCAGCGAAACAATCGCCCAACCTCCGCTTCGTCTCCCCGATGTAAATCAGCTGACATCTAGAGCAGTGGATGCAGTAGATGAGGTTGGAGGAGATACAGGTGAACCTTTGTCGCACCTGGAACGAGTGCTTGGATCCTTGAATGGAGTCGAGGGAGGTGAAGGGACAGGTGTTGCATTTCTTGCGGTTGCAACAGAAAGTGCCTGGGGAGGGGGTGGTACGGGAGGGAAGGGAAGAATTGACAAGGGAGTTGCGGAGGGAGCGGTCTTTGTGGAAGGCAGACATAGGGGGAGATGGAAAGATGTGGCGAGTGGTGGGGTCACGTTGGAGGTGGCGGAAATGGCGGAGGATTATTTGTTGTATTTGCCGGCTGGTGGGGTGAAAGGTGAGGACTAGGGGGACTTTGCCCTTGTTGCGAGTGCAGGGATGGGGAGAGAGAGCAGTGTTGCGGGGTATGGATGAGAGCCTGGTGCGAGCCTCATCTATGGTGGCGGAGGAGAATCCCCGTTCCCTGAAGAACGAGGACATTTCCGATGCCCTGATGTGGAACGTCTCATCCTGGGAGCAGATGCGGTGTAGGCGGAGGAATTGGGAGTTGGGGATGGAGTCTTTACAGGGGGAAGGGTGGGAAGACGTGTAGTCCAGATAGCCATGTGAGTCAGTTGGTTTGTAGTGTATGTCGGTCAGAAGTCTGTCCCTTATGATGGAGATGGTGAGGTCAAGGAATGGTAGGGAAGTGTTGGAAATGGTCCAGGTGAATTGGAATGCCGGATGGAAGTTGGTGGTGAAGTGGATGAAGTCAGTCAGTTGTATGTGGGTGCAGGACATGGCCCCAAATCAGTCATCAATGTAACGGAGGCAGAGGTCGGGGATGGGGCCCTGGTACGTATTGAACAAGGATTGTTCGACGTACCTGACAAAGAGGCAGGCGTAGCTGGGGCCCATGCGTGTGCCCATAGCTACGCCTTGTGTTTGGAGGAAATGAGAGGAGTCAAACGTAAAGTTGTTGAGGGTGAGGACCAACTCCACTAGGCGGAGGAGAGTGTCAGTGGCTGGGTATAGGTTGCTCCTCTGGTCGAGGAAGAACCGGAGAGCTTTGTGGCCATCCTGGTGGGGGATGGGGGTGTAGAGTGACTGGGCATCCATGGTGAAGATGAGGGGGTGAGGGCCTAGAGAGTGGAATGCGCGGAGGCGGCGGAGAGTGTCTGAGGTGTCTAGAACATAGGTGGGAAGGGATTTGACCAAGGGGGATAGTATGGAGTCAAGGTATGTGGAGATGAGTTTGGTGGGGAACGAACAGGCAGAGACAATGGGTCTGTCGGGAGAGCCGTGTTTCTGGATTTTGGGGAGAAGGTAAAAATGGGCCGTGCGGGGCTGGGGAACGATGAGGTTGAAAGCTTGGTCGGGCGGGGCGTAGGAATTGATGAAGTCGGTGATGGTGCTAGATATGGTGGCCTGGTGCTCGTCAGTGGGGTCATGGTCCAAGGGTAAGTAGGAGGAGGTGTCCGAGAGTTGGCACGTGGCCTCAGCTTTGTAGAGATCGACGCGCCAGACTACCATGGCACCTCCCTTGTCGGCTGGTTTGATAACCCAATCTGGGTTTTTCCGGAGTGATTCAATGGCAGTGCATTCAGGGGGGGAGAAATTGGAGTGAGACAGGGGAGTGGAGAAGTTGAGGCGGTTGACATCGCGGCGGCAGTTCTGGTAAAGAGTTCCAGAGCCGGGACTTTACGAGAGGGGTTCCACGAGGAGGGGGTGCGTTGGAGACGGGAAAAAGGGTCATCATTGGGGGGCTAGGACTCCTTCCCATGGAAGTGCGCTGTGAGGCGGAGGCGATGGTAGAAGCGCTCCAAGTCATGGTGGGCGCGGAACTCATTGAGATGGGGACGGAGGGGGACAAAGGTAAGACCTCTGCTGAGGACGGACCGTTCGGTGTGGGAGAGGGGGAGGTCGGGGGGATGGTGAAAACCTGGCAGGGATGGGAGTTGGGGCCAGAGAAAGGCAGGTGGGTGGACTGGGGATAGGGCGATGTGTAACCTACAAACCTACAAGTCTTTGCGATGTGTGAGGAATTTAAAGCAGCTGGAGGAAACCCACACGGTCACAGGGGCTGCACCCGACGTCATGATCGGACCCTGGTATCTGGTGCTGTGGTGCAGCAGGTCTGCTTATTAATGTTTGTCCTGATTATTTTTAGTTCTATTTCTCTGCTTTAGTTCATTCCACATCCTAGCACACTGTTTTGTATCAGCATTATGTTTTTGAACATACCTTCAACAATTATTACTTTCATAATACTATTATTATTAACCTGTATTGTTATGCTGTTTCATTTGTTTTCTATTACAGTCACAACAGGTTATCATAAAAAGACAAATCATATTTTCATCTCATTGCTTTGCACTTTCCATCCGCTTCTGAGTAATCATTCAATACAACTTTTCTCATGGTGATTGGGGGTAGGGTGGGTGGATATGTATATTGACATGGATAGAGAACTGGTTGGCAGGCAGGAAACAAAGAGCAGGGATTAATGGGTCCATTTCATAATGGTAGGCAGTGACTAGTGGGGTACCGCAAGGCTCGGTGCTGGGTCCGCCGCTATTTACAATATATATTAATGATTTAGATGAAGGGATTAAAAGTAACATCTGCAAATTTGCAGATGACACAAAGCTAGGTGGCAGTGCGAACTATGAGGAGGATGCTATGAGGATACAGGGCGACTTGGACAGGTTGGGCAAGTGGGCAGATGCATGGCTGATGCAGTTTAATGTGGATAAATGTGCGGGTAACCCACTTAGGTGACATGTTGGCCTTCATAACAAGAGATGAGTATAGGTGCAAAGAGGTCCTTCTGCAGTTGAACAGGGCCCTAGTGATACCACATCTGGAGTATTGTGTGCAGTTTTGGTCTCCAAATTTAAGGAAGGACATGAAGGGCATTCATTGGCTATATTTAAGAGGGAGTTAGATGTGGCCCTTGCGGCTAAAGGGATCAGGGGGTAAGGAGAGAAGGCAGGTACAGAATACTGAGTTGGATGTTCAGCCATGATCATATTAAATGGCGGTGCAGGTTCGAAGGGCCGAATGGCCTACTCCTGCCCATATTTTCTATGTTTATGTTTATGTTTGCTATTGAGGGTGTGCAGCATAGATTCACAAGGATAATTCCCGGGATGGCGGGACAGTTATATATTAATGGAATGGTGCGGCTGGGAATGTATACTCTAGAATTTAGAATGCTGAGGGGATGTTCTTGAAATATATAAAATTACTAGACTGAGTTTTCTGGAGCGCTGGTATGGATGGTGTTGGCTGCAGGGACTACTGGTCTCCAGAGGGCTAGTATGGACATTGTGGGCCGAAGGGATTATTGGGGTGGCAGCTCAGTCCCTCAAGCCTGATGTGCTGGCAGCTCACTCACTCACGGCTGGTGGGCTGGCAGTTGACTTATGGCTAATCCTTGAAATTCCTTGAAATTCCATTTCAAGCAGAGTGAAAGGCCACCAAATTCAAATCCATTTTCCTACCATTTCAAGCAGGGTGCAAGGCCACCGAATTCAAGTGCAGTTTCTTACCTCTTCGAGCAGGGTGCAAGGCAACCAAATTCAAGTGCAGTTTCATACCATTTCAAGGAGGGTGCAAGGCCACCAAATTCAAATGCAGTTTCATACCATTTCATGCAGGGTGCAACGACACCACATTCAAATGCAGTTTCATACTATTTCAAGCAGGGTGAAACCACCATAAAAACCACCATAAAACCACACAAAATGCCACACTCACACTTCAGTAGACATTCAGTGTGTTCAGTTGATTCACAGCTCAGACAGAGTCATGAATTCCCCCTCCCCCATCATGCAGAGATTGAGCCACACCCACACTTCCGGGTTTTATAATCCCTCCCCCTCCCACCGGAAAAGGTGTGGCCTTCATGGTGTGATTGACAGGAGAGATTCACAACATTTTTTAAACACTAATAACACTTTTGTTTTTCATTGATGGGAAGAATCCTCTGCACCTGATGAGAGGAGGGGGACTGAGTAAGAAGGCCAACAATCACAGCCGTAAGTGGCAGCATTTATTCTAAAATCAATATAGTGCAAACAGGAAGTTGTCAAGTTTAGACAAACAACCATCTGCAGTGCCTTTTCACTTCAACCCAAAACCCCCAAGCAACCCTTTGCAGTGCCTTTTAACTTCAACCCAAACCCCCAAACAACCATTTGCATGCAGTGCATTTTTACTTCAACCCAAAACACCCCCAAACAACCATTTGCCCGCAGTGCCTTTTTACTTCAACCAATACCCCCCAAACAACCATTTGCATGCAGTGCCTTTTTACTTCAACCCAAACCCCCCAAACAACCAGTTGCATGCAGTGCCTTTTTAACTTCAAACCAAACCCACCAAACAACCATTTGCATGCAGTGCCTTTTTAGTTCAACCCAAACCCCCAAACATCCATTTGCATGCAGTGCCTTTTTACTTCAACCCAAACCCCCCAAACAACCATTTACATGCAGTGCCTTTTTCCTTCAACCCAAACCCCTCAAACAACCATTTGCATGCAGTGCCTTTTTAGTTCAACCCAAACCCCCAAACATCCATTTGCATGCAGTGCCGTTTTAATTCAACCCAAACCCCCCAAACAACCATTTGCATGCAGTGCCTTTTTACTTCAAACCAACCATATTTTCATTTTCAAACCACATTAAGGGCATTCACAGTTGAGTAGACACGTGTTCGGTGTTATTTAGAGCTCAGAAAGATGTGACCCTCTGGCTTCCTCCATCTTGCAGAGACTGAGTGAGGCACAACAATTCCGGGTTTTATAGTCCCTCCCCCCTCCCACCAGCAGGGGCAGCAGAGAGAATGGCAAATTTAAAAAAAAACATTCATATCTCTCTGAATTTTCATCGGTCGGAAAAATGCTCTGGTCCAGGCAGGTGGAGCGGGGCTCTGAGCGAGGTGGCCAAAAATAATGGCCGTAGATGACAGCGTTCTCTCGGAAATCAAAGCACAGCGAGCCAAAAGCGGTCAAGATCTTACTTTTAGTAATATAGATTCAGGGTTTTGTCACGCTAGCGGCAGGAAACATGTTCTCGATGTTGGGGGAGTCCAGAACCCGGAGCCACAGTTTAAGAATAAGGGGTAAGCCATTTAGAATGGAGATGAGGAAACACTTTTTCACACAGAGAGTTAGTTGTGAGTCTGTGGAATTCTCTGCCTCAGAGGGGGGTGGAGTGTGGTTTCTGGATGCTTTCAAGAGCGAGCTAGATAGGGGAGTCAGGGGATATGGGGAGAAGGCAGGAACGGGGTACTGATTGTGGATGATCAGCCTTGATCACATTGAATGGCGATGCTGGCCCGAAGGGTCGAATGGCCTGCTCCTGCACTTATTGTCTATTGTCTATTGATTATGTCACCAGGCTAGTAATCTAGATGACTTAAATATTGATCTAGGGACATGAGTTAAAATTTACCTTCAGGAAACGTAATTATTAATTAATAAGTATAAAATTGGGAAAAAAATATTGTATTGGTAACGATGAGCTTAATATTACATGAGTATCATGAAAACCTATCTTTTGGGAAAGGAAATTAGTTGGTCCTTATCCAGTCTAACCAATGTGCGATGGAAAGGAGCTGTCTCTAAAATACCCTCTTTCGTAATGCGTGAAGTCACAACATTCAAAGATAAGCAAGAACAAGTAACAAATGTTCATTTCATGAACATTTCTCCAATGAACATTCACTTATGAACATTCCCTTCTCCGGTGAATGTAGCAGGAAAAACAATTTACAATCTTTCTCTTCTACATTTTCCTTGATCTCCATTGCCCTGTTTTTGCACCTTAACACTTCCTTATCTATGTATCTCCCTCCCCCCTGATGCCAGTCTGAAGAAGGGTCTCGATTCGAAACATCACCCATTCCTTCTCTTCAGAGCTGCTGCCTATTCCGCTGAGTTACTCAAGCATTTGTGTCTATCTAAAGCAATGTGCAATATTTATCTCAAAATTATCAAGAAGAACTAGAAAATAACATGGAGGACTTAGGGTTTACATATCTGTTGTGCTGCTGCAAGTAAGAATTTCATTATTCTGTTTCGGGACATTATGAATATTAAACACTCTTGACGACTCTCTTGAGCTATCCCATGTCATTTTATCCATAGTGAACTCTCATACTTTCTAAACTTATCCTGTAACCCAGTCACAATTTCAGATGTGAAGATTCAGCCCATGGTAGTTCCAGCCAGCACTATCTGTTTTATTCTGGTCATGGATTGTTTAATGTAATTTTTGTCCTTGATATTTTAAGATGTATTTTTCTGCTAACCTGGCCAACTGTTTTGTATTAGCATAATGCTTTTGAACAAAGCTTCAGCAACAATTATTTTCCTCTGTGCACATGTCTGTCCTATTATTTATCATTAATATATATAGAAACATAGAAACATAGAAAATGTGCAGGAGTAGGCCCTTCGGCCCTTCGAGCCTGCACCGCCATTCAATATGATCATGGCTGATCATCCAACTCAGTATTCTGTACCTGCCCTCTCTCCGTACCCCCTGATCTCTTAACCCACAAGGACCACATCTAACTCCCTCTTAAATATAGCCAATGAACTGGCCTCAACTACCTTCTGTGGCAGACAGTTCCAGAGATTCACCACTCTCTGTGTGAAAAATGTTTTTCTCATCTGGGTCCTAAAAGATTTCCCGCTTATCCTTAAAATGTGACCCCTTGTTCTGGACTTCCCCAACATCGGGAACAATCTTCCTGCATCTAGCCTGACCAATCCCTTAAGAATTTTGTAAGTTTCTATAAGATCCCCCCCTCAATCTTCTAAATTCTAGCGAGCACAAGCCGAGTCTATCCCGTCTTTCTTCATATGAAAGTCCTGACATCCCAGGAATCAGTCTGCACTCCCTCTATGGCAAGAATGTCTTTCCTCAGATATATTGCCCACTTAAATTATTTTTTTGTTAAGTTGTGCTTTTGGATCCTACATAGGCAGCTGAAAATGGGCAACACAATGCAAATTTGATGATTATAGTTTATTTTTGTGGCACATTGTACTTTGACTAATACTAGTACCTGTATAGGCATTAGAATCGGGCTCACTGGGATTTTCACTGTGGTGCAGGCTGCAATAAATCAGCAGTTTGTTTTATATCACCCTCCATTTCAAATTTTACGGTGAAGTCAATGGAAAGAAAAATGGGAAGGAATGTAAAAGTGGCTGCTGGCTCTTCTTGCATGAATCCATTTTGGTCTGTTCAGTTTGGTCGCATTTTTCCCACAAGCAGTGTGTTTTTTACAACTAGATAAAGGAATACTTTAAATTTATGCAAGCTACTTGTTAGTTCATTGCAAAGTGCTAAAGGATCATCATGATAAAGCATTGTGAATTTGTTAATCCTGGATAAATTGGAGCAGCCATGGCATTAATATTAAGTAAGAACTGCAGAACTGCAGAACTGAGACAAGCTGCTGAATGGTGCCAGCATGTCTGTGGCCTAGATAAGTGTGTTGCAGAGAAAGAATGGGACATCTGCAGAAGTCTTTCAATGAAGTGTGAAATGCACAGAGCTAATTGGATCAATGCAAACCAGGTATACACATTGTAAATAATGTTGCAAATGTTAGTTGTTGATTAATTGAAATGTTAAGCCCTGAATCCCAAGGCACATGCTGCATTATTCATCTATGTTGACTTCCTTCCAGAAGCTCCTTTCAAGTACAATGTATTAGTTACTATGTTACTGGATTAGGGAACTGTCACTGATGTACTGTTGTAATCAATATGTGTTATTGGACTGTACAGAGACCACCCCCATGTCGTTCGTCCCCTCCTGGTTCAGGGACCTATAAAGGCAGCCCCCGCAAGGGGTTGGGGGGAGGGGAAAGGGGGGGGGGGTGATAGCACTCCTTTGGGTTAGAGGCTCATTAAACCAGGGTGGGGTTAGATGCCCTTCTAGGGTAGGATTAGAGGCCCTTTCCTGGGTTAGAGGCCTAAAACGTGGTCTTAGTTGGGAGCTGCAGCTGCTGGCAAAAGCCACAGATTCTGATATGGGTTAACAGCCCTACACATAATTGGTATCCGATTGATGGGATATTGAAAAACAAGTCTGGTATATAGGCTAAGCGATGAAGCATATGACCTGTCATTGGTGGGAGTGCTGATTAAAAAGGTGCGTTCCAAAAATCGGCAACGACTGCCAGCGCGAAGAGGCTAGGCGCTGACACTTGGTGCCAAGCAGGTGATAAGGAAGCCCCTTTGACAGGTAAACCTAGGTTGGTTAGAGGCCACACCTGTGTGAAGATATCCGAATGCCCCCCTGAAGAGATGGAGGAGGACTCTCGTAAAGGCATCGGGCTCGGTGGCTAGAGTATAGATTGGCTGGGAATACTCTAGTCCATTTGAGATTTCATTGTCCGAGTAAATTGAATTTGAACCCACGTACGTTGAGTGGTACATACCAAAGCTAATTGGTCCGAACAGATCAAACTTAAATTTGGAGAATTAAAGTACCTAAATACAGAATTTCATATTGAAGTTCTGACCTGTACGGTAGAATTCGGATTCTATGTAAATAGAATTTTGAAGTTTGTATAGCATGTTTGAGATCGATTCCGAATAGCGGCTGATCAACCATGAGTAGTAACCCTCTGATCGATTGTTGATTAGTACCTGATAGCAAAGAGTAACTGAGAGAAGGGAACCTGATTTTTTAGTGAAAAGTAACTTGACGGGAAAAAGTACCAGGGGAGGAAAACTATCTGAAGGGGAAAAGCAGTCAATTAAGTAGTACCTCTCAGCAAAGAGTACCCTGGGAAGGGGGAAATCTTCGGTATCAGAGGGAGAGGTTCACTGGTTGATAACGGCGCGGCGCGGAATTGAAATCAAGTGTTTGTGAATTGTGCGCTAGCGTGTTGTGACTATAGAATATTGTAAATATCATTTTTCGGATCCGAACTGTGTAAATATTTTGTTGCATATAGAACATATTGGGAGTGTGTTAAGATTGCGAACCGTTACTTGTATTGACTGTGTGTGATTAAGGATTTTCGGTGTTGGATAATTGGGGTAAGAATGTGTTTAAATTGGATATATGGGATTTGTTTAAATTAGTATTGTTAGAATCTGATTCGTGGTGGTTCAATCAGGGTTTGTATTCTTTCTAAAGCTGTGTCGGGGAAGTGATCGTTCCGTTGACCGAGTACAACACGAGGAGGATTTATTAGGAAGTGGATGCTTGTTTTTTTATTGGGGTGTGTCTTTGTCTACTTATAATTGGGGGAATAGTTTCTTGTTTGAATATAGTTTTGCTTGAAGTGTTCTGAGTGGGAGAGATTGCTGTTGGATGATTTGAATATTAAGCACCTTAGTTTTGGAGACTGAAGATTCTTTGTTTACAAGCTGAAAGTTGAATGGGCGATTGTGAATAAGTTTGAATTGATAAGAAAGTTGAATGCGCAATTGAAGGGGTGATTGAGTAGAATCATTGAACAGAGCGATTGAGTAGAGTGATCGAACTGAGCGATTCTCTGCCACAGAAGGTAGTTGAGGCCAGTTCATTGGCTATATTTAAGAGGGAGTTAGATCTATGTAAGGGAGGTGTAAGTGGTTTGAAACTTATCTGCATTGTGACTATTGGGTAAGAACATGGGAAATAGTCTAGAGAAGGACCTAACAAACATATCCGGAAGCCCAATGAAAATAATCTGCGATAAAATTCCTCAGAAGGCAGAAAGGTTAAGGAAATTTTCGGGGAAACTAAATAACTTGAAGCGAGTTCATTGGCTATATTTAAGAGGGAGTTAGATGTGGCCCTTGTGGCTAAAGGGATCAGGGGGTATTGAGAGAAGGCAGGGATGGGATACTGAGTTGGATGATCAGCCATGATCATACCGAATGGCGGTGCAGGCTCGAAGGGCTGCATGACCTTTTGTAGTGACTCTGCTTGCACGAGGCTAGAAGGGCTTGGCCAAGCAGATACAAGGATCGAACCCATGGTGGTTAGGTATTTTATAGGGAATTTGTGTTGTGTTATCCAAAGTATAGTTGCTCAGGTGCTTGATTCAGTATGTTATTGACTGAAACTAGACTGCGGGGAGCTTAGAATGAGCTATTTACAAATTCTCAAATGTGAAATTGCATATCCAATTAATGTTCACACATTTTGTGTAAACATGGGCAATTCCAAAATGCAATAGAAGATGGCTCAGTGTCAATGACAGTATGTTTACTGTCATTGGACTAATATATATTTGAATTTTATTTCTAATGCACTGAAATTTTTGTCAAGCACTCGGGATTGCTACTTAACAAAAATATGTGATGTTGTGATGGTGATTCTGAGTATAAGAAAA
The DNA here is from genome assembly GCF_028641065.1 of Leucoraja erinaceus. Classification (NCBI taxonomy): domain Eukaryota; kingdom Metazoa; phylum Chordata; class Chondrichthyes; order Rajiformes; family Rajidae; genus Leucoraja; species Leucoraja erinaceus. Next base: position 65,469,567 of record NC_073378.1, read on the forward strand.
TAGCATTAATTTTACAAAAAACTGATTACATGGTACAGAGATGGTTCAATGTGCACAGATATAAAAATAGGCAAGTGTATGCATATCAAAAAAGTAAAACAAATAAACAATGACTAAACAATGTAAAAAATAACATATTATTCAATATTGTAAATGAAAGAAAATTAATCATGAGCAACATTATGAGAAGAAAATAAAAGGCAGAATCAAGCTGAAAAATCCAAACACCAGTACTCAGGCCCTGAACAGTTAAGAGTAAAACTTGACATTTATCTCAAATTAATTCCATAGATCATCATGTACGTATATGAGACACATCCAAATTATACTCTTGCTGTGTACTTTCCTGTTTTCATATTCTGATCATAACACTTGGTTTTCATTTTGCATAAGCTTGATGATGTCATAAGGTCATAAGTGAAAGAGCAGAATTGTCCCATTCGTCCCATCAAGTCTACTCCGCCATTCAATCATGGCTGATCTATCTCTCCCTTCTAACCCCATTCTCCTGCCTTCTCACCTTAATCTCTGACACCTGTACTAATCAAGAACAGGGATGCTCATCAAATGTTAACCCATTCATTACTGGGATCGTTCTTGTAAACCTCCTCTTGACCCTCTCCAGAGCCAGCACAACCTTCCTCAGATATTGCTCGCAATATTCCAAATGTGGCCTGACCAGCACCTTATAGAGCCTCACATTACATCTCTGTTTTTGTACTCTAGCCCTCTTGTAATAAATACTGGCATTGCATTTGCTTTCTTTACTACCGATTCGACTTTGTCATGAGGAACATCAACTAATTGCATTGCCTTTAATGATTGATATTGAGGTAAAATGTATCTTTGGTCACTTGTGCTAAACAGATTTATGTGTCTACGTGTGTTTTACTCCATTTCTAAAATTTGGTTCCGTTGAGGTCAACGGAGGTAAGCCTCAGAAATGGAATGCTGTGGTCAGTTTTACATCAACTGAACAAGGACACATTTCTGGAGAAACTCAGTGGGTGAGGCAGCTATGGAGCGAATTGTGAGAGATCAAGCGAATTGTGAGAGGGAGCGTAGTGACCAACGGGGGAGGAGAGGGTGTGGGAGAGGGGTTCCCTCCCTCCCATGGTACGGAGTTTTTGCATTTTTCAGCTTAAAATTGTGTAATCTGGTGCATACTGTAGCGAGTCTTTTAACCTACACTTGAATGCAATATTTATGCTTTAAATTGGATTAGCAATGAATAAGGTTAGGCTAAATTACATTCCTAATTACATTCCATAGTAGAGCCAGGCTCTGATCAACAGGTACAGCACATGAATAATCTTAGTGTATTCATGTAAGGATATCAGATTACAATTCATGTATGGAAATCAGATTCGCTCCATAGATGCTGCCTCACCGGCTGAGTTTTTCTAGTATTTTTGTCTCCCTCGATTTTCCAGCAAATGCAGTCCCTTCTTAAACAAGAACACGTTTAGAAACATAGAAACATAGAAATTAGGTGCAGGAGTAGGCCATTCGGCCCTTCGAGCCTGCACCGCCATTCAATATGATCATGGCTGATCATCCAACTCAGTATCCCATACCTGCCTTCTCTCCATACCCTCTGATCCCCTTAGCCACAAGGGCCACATCTAACTCCCTCTTAAATATAGCCAATGAACTGGCCTCGACTACCCTCTGTGGCAGAGAGTTCCAGAGATTCACCACCAAACATTTCCTCAATGTTTTGCATATATCAGCAGTTGGTGGAGATTGCAGAGGTATAAGACTGTTAAATTATCTTAGCAATAAGGGGGACCTCATTGAAACTTATCGAATAGTGAAATGCTTGGATAGAGTGCATGTGGAGAGGATGTTTCCATTAGTGGGAGAATCTAGGACTAGCGGGCATAGCCTCAGAAATAAAGGATGTTCCTTTAGGAAGGAGATGACAAATTTATTTAGTCACTGGGTGGTGAACCTGTGGAATTCTTTACCACAGAAAGCTGTGGATGCTAAGTCAATGGGCAGAGATAGATAAGTGATTAGTAAGGGTGTCAGGGGTTATGGAGAGAAAGCAGGAAAATGAGGTAAGGAGGGAAAAGATTGATCAGCCATGATTGAATGGCAGAATAGACATGATGGGTTGAATGGCCTAATTCTGCTCCCATCACTTATGAAAGATGAACGTTCTGAACTTTTTATGTTTGGCTATGTTTACTGACCAGCTGAAAATGTAATATTCCTTTTAATAACCGTAAGTCTGCCTTTTAGTGGCAATTAGGCTCTTTTGTCCATGTACAGATAACAAGTGGTTTGTGTTTAGCATAATCAACAGCAAAATCACATCTAATCAATTGAAATTAGACACAAATACCAAAGCTCATCTCACATTTCTTCTAGGCACAAAGTGGCAGATGTAAAAATGAAGCAGAATTCATCATCAGTAGGTAATAGTAAAAACACAAAATAGTAATGCTTGCACATTGTATCTGTTCCTGAAGTTGGCTGTCATTGGTGACAATGGATCCCAATTTCTCAAATGTGATACAAAACACAACATTTACCAAATTGGACATGTAGCCCTTGTGAGAATGTGCAAATTTCTATGCACATTTCTTTTATTTTTATCTAGCATGTACTAAATTAGATAGTAACAAAACCAAATATGAGTTTGAAAGTATTGTACTATTATTGACCAAAGCTGCATTGTGCGATAAATGCTTAACGCTCAAACAATTTAACACAATCATTCACCTGATAAATAAGGTTTAATCCTTTTGCTAACATGTTAGAAAATTGAGTTTCTTGTCAAAGCACCAACCATTTGTATGGTAATATTTCAGAAAGCAATTCTAAGGTATCAAGTGATAAAAAAAAAAACAAGGGGTATTATTAAATGAATAAATGTACTCTGCATACATGCACCTGTTTATTTATATGGCACAGTCCAAATCGCTCTCTGTTGTTTCCCACTGAGTTTACTGCATTTACTCGGAGCTATATTTACAATGCCAACATTGGGGGGGGGGGGGTATCTCTGTGACAGTATCTCTGTCACTCCTTTAAAATATGTCACTTCTATGAGAGCTCTTAAACATTGCATCTGAATCATTGCATCTGTTCAATTACTAAACAAATGAGATTGGGAACATTTCTATTCAATCTGTCAAAGGAATTTGGGGGAGGGGGGGTTAAGAAATAGTCAGTGAGGTGAACAAACATAATAGTTGAGTGGCAAATGACAATAGTGCTACCTTCCCTATATTTAACTGAGGGAAATAATGGGTTATCTGGGCTGTATGTTGTGATAGACAGCCTGACAAGTTGCATGTCATTTTAATATTACACTTCATCCCATCCCCCTGCATATTCCAGATTAATAAATTAAGGTTTTGTCAACTAATTACAAATCAGGCTAATTACAAATCAGTATCATTAGCCAACTCCGAAACACGAAGCGCTGAGCATTGGGATCCAGACATCACGGATATCATGGCAGTGCTCTCCGTCTCAACCAGGGGTCATGGGGGGGCTGAGCGATTACTGTTCACTGTCCTTGGGGTACCATGTATTAAAATCATGTTTTAGTTCATTGTAAAAGTATGATTCCTATGCTTTTTGTTTAAAGTATTTTTAAGAAGTAACTTTTTAAGGGGTAACATTTTCCACACAAAGGGTGGTGGGTGTATGGAACAAGTTGCCAGTGGAGGTAGTTGAGGCAGGGACTATCCCAACATTTAAGAAACAGTTAGACTGATACATGGATAGAACAGATTTGGAGGCATATGGACCAAAAGCAGGTAGTGTAGCTGGGACATGTTGGCGGCTGTGGGCAAGTTGGGCTGAATGGCCTTTTTTTCACACTCTATGTATAATTCTATGACTATATTATACCTCCACCATGCATGAATGCTTCAAAATCAAGTGGTCGAGTTTTATTGCCATATATTCAAGCATAGAAACATGGAAAATAAGTGCAGAATAGGCCATTTGGCCCTTCGAGCTAGCACTGCCATTCAATATGATCATGGCTGTGCATCTAAAATCAGTCCCTCTTTCCTGTTTTTACCCTTGATTTCGCTAGCCCCAAGAGCAAAATGTAAAGGGCCTGTCCCACTTGGACGACCTAATCCACGAGTTTTGAAGACCCTAGCCGAGTTGAAAAAAATGTCAAGGTCGTGTTGACTCGCCAAAGTAAAATACCTCATACGACCTCCTACGACTACGTCTATGACCTCCTACGACCCCTCTCGTCCACAAGATTCCACACCTAAGACCAACTACGACTGGAAATGATCACATGATAAAAAGGATGTCATGTTTGCATTTTTTTTCTTGGGCCAGTTACCGACCTACGACTACCTACAATTACAATCACGACCTACTACAATCTACCTATGGCCTACCCACAGGTATAAAGTATACTTGACAACCTTTTTTTTACTCGTGGACATTTTTTATCAGGCTGGACGCGACCTACTTAACGCGCAACCTACTTGAGGCCATGAGTACGCGGAGACCACTCACGAGCATGAGGAAGAGTGACCTAAGACTTCCTATGACCTCCTACGACCTCGTGGCGACCATGCTGCGAGTATGAGTCAAGGGCAATCTCGGCAGAGGTCGCCAATTAGGTTGTGAAAGTTGGACAGGGGCTTAATTCTGTCTTGAAAACATCCAGTAATTTGGCCTCCACTGCCTTCTGTGGCAGAGAATTCCACAGGTTCACAACTCTCTGCATGAAGAAAGTTTACCCTCATCTCAGTCCTAAATGGCCTACCCCTTATTCTCAAACTATAGCCCCTGGTTCTGAACTCCCCCAACATCAGGAACATTTTTGCAGCAGTTACAGTAAGTAAAAATCTAGCAGGCAAGCAGGATGTTTTCTCCAACCACCCCCATTTGATGGCCACCATCTTCCACCGCTTCTACCCAGTGCTTGATACCTACTTCTAGCAGCCACTGGTTCTCCTCCAGGATGCACCGAGCTGCAGCCTGGTCCATACCAGTCACCAAGGTGAATTCGGCACAGAGATTCTCACGGCCGCAGCGCAACGCTTCCGACACCTCCGACGGCCCGGGACTCTTGCACTGAGACTGCTCCATGGCCGGAGCTGCAGCAAGCGACTTGCTAGCCCGGCAAACACTCGCCAGCCCCAGCTCCCCGTCTGCATCTGCACCCGCTGCTGCTACTGCTTCCATCCCTCCCTCCACCCCGGCTCTCCAACACCCACGACCAGGTTGCTCAGAGCACAGCAGCGCCTCGTCTAAAGCCGGAGATATTGAAACAAGTGTAGCTAAAAATGAGGGGGGGGGGGGCTGAAACCCCCTGGTTCCACGGCCCATCTACCTCCCTCCTGCCGCTCGCCGGCCTCGCTCATGTCAGCTGCTTCTCGCAAATCCTTAAATTCCGACTGCTGCCGGCACTGGGTGACACTCATTCACTGCCTGGTCCTTGTCTTTCAATGTAAATTTGCATGGGTACATGGTTTGGAGGTGTGTGATGGTTCGGTCAAGTGAGAATAACAGAGAATAAGAATGCTGCTGTCTTGTCAACAGACACGCACACAAGCAGTTGATAATACATTTGAAATTCTATGATCAGTGTGAGAGCGTGGGAATTGGGTGAAATGTGTGAGTCTCATGCTCAATGCGCGAGAGTTGGCAGCTCTGCAATGTCTGGTTATATCTATTATTCGTCAAAGAGCCAGCTATGTACCAATCATCCAGAGCAATCTAAGTCATGCAGAGGAAATTACATTTTGAACATCATCAATCGTTTCCTTCAGAAATTTCCTCTCAGTACCAGTTCGAGCCTCTGAGCAATTAATATGCTTCTTTTTAAATGTTTTTGCTTTCATGGTGACAAAAGGACAGACCCTGGGATTGTCCGTGGATGGTGTATACATTTAATATCAGAGCCAAGTTAAATGCAAAATGTGGTTATCTGCTGTCTGCAGGTTTTCTTGGGATACTGCCACCCCTTATAAATAGGTTTCTGTTTCTTAACAGGTAGATTAAAGTGAAACAAAATGGGAACAGAAAACAATACAGATTAAATTGCTGTGCAAGTTTGGGCAGTTCCATTCAAGGATGTTTGAATCATTCAAAGCAACAAGTCTATAAGGGATAAATAATTTTATAATGTAAATTTAATGTAAATCAATGTAAATTTGTATGGGGACATGGTTTGGTGGTGTGTGATGATGGTTCGGTCAAGTGAGAATAACAGAATAAGAATGCTGCTGTCTTGTCAAAAGACACGCACACAAGCAGTTGATAATATATTTGAAATTCTGTGATCACCTGTGAGAGCGTGGGAATTGGGCGAAATGTGTGAGTCTCACGCTCAATGCGTGAGAGTTGGCAGCTCTGCAATGCCTGGTGATATCTATTATTCAGCTGTAGAGTAAACAGAGGACTACAGTTGTCTCAGTTTTGAGGTAACTAGGCCTCTGTCTGAATTAAAGATTTTCTCCAAATTCACATTATGGCTTTGTTTTTCAATGTTCTGTGTAACAATAAAACACTTTTGACTCTTTATTCTCTATACCATTTTGGTTTTGGCACTGGTAAAATTTGAACGGGTGTTGATCTGGTGGTTGTTTAGGAAACAGTGAACCTGTTCGTGTTACAGTAATTCTGAAATTGACAAGAGACATGAGAGATAACAAAATGGACCATGTCTTTTTCATTATCTCCAGAATCATCCTTTCCGCATTAAAGTGAATCGTCAGAAATATTGATAGCATTCGTAGCGGAATGGGCTTTTCTCCAAAACCGAGTGTTACTACCCACTGTGCAAAGATCCATCCATGTACATTGCGATTTCATCTCTTCCCAACTGGAAAGATTTGAAGTAAGTCAAGTATTTTAGTGAACACTCTTGGAAAAGCTTATCACAAATTAGCCATAGCTTCCAGTCCTTACAAAATTCAAGGGGCTAGGACTGGGGCTAGGGTTACTTCCCCCTGATCTCCAGCACCAGCAGCTCCAGCTCCAGCTCCAGCCGGACACAAAGCCATCGCAGACGTCGCATCTTCCCGTGATCCCATGTCCCCCTCCACGACCAGCCCTCTTCAGCCCTTGTACCCTGGTGGGGGAAGGGGCTGGGGCTGGGGGTTGGGGCTAGGGTTACCTACCTCTGATCTCCACCTCCAGCAGCTCCAGCTCCCTCTCTAGCTGGACCCAAAGCCATTGCAGCCATCGCATCTTCCCATGATCTGATGTCCCTCTCCATACCTGGCCTTCTTCAGCCCTTGATCCCCAGTGGGGGGGAGGAGGGGGGAAGACAAGGGCTGAAGAGGGCCGGGCGTGGAGAGGAACATCGGGCCATGGGAAGATGCGACAGCTTTGATTCCAGCCGGGGGAGTGGGGGAAGATTGGGAGGGGGAGGGGGTGGGGGAGGGGGGGCATCGAACATCAGGAATTAAAATAAAAATAACACCTTAGTCATTTAGGGTTTAATCTTTATGTATGAGGATTAGGTTAGACTTCCCAAAATGCAACACCTTGCACTTATTTGTACTCAAGATTCAAGATTCAAGAGAGTTTATTGTCATGTGTCCCTGATAGGACAATGAAATTATTGCTTTGCTTCAGCACAATAGAACATAGTAGGCATTGACTACAAAACAGATCAGTGTGTTCATATACCATATTAAAGTCCATTAATCATTCCTTAGTCCACCTGCCCAAACGATCAAGATCCTGCTTCAATTTTTGACAACCATCTTTGTTATCTGCAATACCACCCACTTTAGTGTAAAACTAGAAACTAGGATTTGCCAAATAGGACATCTTTTCTTGTTACAATATATTGTATACAAGCTACAATGACATTCCAAGTCATAGATTCATAGATCTATACAGAATGGGAACATGCCCTGCATCACACCATATCCATGCCAACCAGATGGGCACTCCAGGCGAATGCCAGTTGCATGCATTTGGCCCATTTTCACCTATATCCTTCATAACCATGTATCTGTCCAGACGTCTTTTAAAAGTCGTAATTACATTTTCTTACATATATTCTTATAGTGGTTAACATAAAGTGAGGAACTGAACCCAAATCTTTTGAACAACCAATTCGTCCATTTGTAATTGACCTGTACAACTGGCAAGGCATTGCTCATGTTATCCACATAAAATCTGTATTGATCTCAGGCACTGAATCTCAGTATTACATAGGGGAGCATTCAGTTCACACTGGTTCCTCCAGCTATATCAGTGCCAGCCACACTCACACTGTTTATGAATCAACAGGTCATAAATTTAGATTCCATTTCAGCAAGCTTGCTGACAACAAATTTGTTGCCATTGTTCCCACAGTAAATGGACACGAAACATAAGTTTAGTAAGTTTCCCACAGTAAATGGACACTAAACGTAAACTAAACATAACACTGAAGATAGAACACTGGTTAGCTGTACAGCACTGAGGGAATTGAAGGCAATATCTCCAAGTTTGCGGATGACACTAAGCTGGGGGGCAGTGTTAGCTGTGAGGAGGATGCTAGGAGACTGCAGGGTGACTTGGATAGGCTGGGTGAGTGGGCAAATGTTTGGCAGATGCAGTATAATGTGGATAAATGTGAGGTTATCCATTTTGGTGGCAAAAAACAGGAAAGCAGACTATTATCTAAAAATGGTGGCCGATTGGGAAAGGGGGAGATGCAGCGAGACCTGGGTGTCATGGTACACCAGTCATTGAAGGTAGGCATGCAGGTGCAGCAGGCAGTAAAGAAAGCGAATGGTATGTTAGCTTTCATTGCAAAAGGATTTGAGTATAGGAGCAGAGAGGTTCTACTGCAGTTGTACAGGGTCTTGGTGAGACCACACCTGGAGTATTGCGTACAGTTTTGGTCTCCAAATCTGAGGAAGGACATTATTGCCATAGAGGGAGCGCAGAGACGGTTCACCAGACTGATTCCTGGGATGTCAGGACTGTCTTATGAAGAAAGACTGGATAGACTTGGTTTATACTCTCTAGAATTTAGAAGATTGAGAGGGAATCTTATAGAAACTTACAAAATTCTTAAGGGGTTGGACAGGCTAGATGCAGGAAGATTGTTCCCGATGTTGGGGAAGTCCAGGACAAGGGGTCACAGCTTAAGGATAAGGGGGAAATCCTTTAAAACCGAGATGAGAAGAACTTTTTTCACACAGAGAGTGGTGAATCTCTGGAACTCTCTGCCACAGAGGGTAGTTGAGGCCAGTTCATTGGCTATATTTAAGAGGGAGTTAGATGTGGCCCTTGTGGCTAAGGGGATCAGGGGGTATGGAGAGAAGGCAGGTACGGGATACTGAGTTGGATGATCAGCCATGATCATATTGAATGGCGGTGCAGGCTCGAAGGGCCGAATGGCCTACTCCTGCACCTAATTTCTATGTTTCTATGTTTCTATGTTTCGAGAATCCAGTAAGCCATGAAAGGCAATGCATGCTGCATCAAACAATTGAATCCTATTCCACTGTCCTTTCCCCATGTCACCACAATATTATTTTCTCCTTCAAGTGTTTATCCAATTTCCTTTGAAGTCAAGTATTGATTCTACGTCCATCACCAAACAATATATTGCATCATGGTTGAAAATGTGAACTTGACTCTAATTGGTTGCAACTTCATGGCAGTTTAGCATCATCAGTGAGGTCAATTAACCAGAGATTTAAAAATAAGTAAGGCTTAGAATCCTTGACATATATGTTCCAAAAGAACTGAACTGCAGAAAAAGCTTTTATCACATTAAAAAATCTCATTTAAAATACCTCTCTGAAAATATTTAGCTTGACAAAATGGTAGGAAATGCCGATGCTGGTTCCTTACTTTTGTACTTTTTGTACTTGCTGGTACTTTTGTAACGTTGTCGGCACCAAAACGTGATGACACTTGTGTACTGCCTAGGTTGTATGCAAAATAAAGCATTTTGCTATACCCAGGTACCTTAAGGTACATGTGACAATAAAGTATAATTCATTCATTAAGAGGAAATCCATCCATACCCTGACCTCAACTGCAAATGGTGGTGCTCTCTAGTACCAGTGGTCATGAGGCTACTAAAACTTGATGACAGTTTAAAGAGAATCTGGGTATGAATTCAAAAAGCTGAGGCAAGCATGTGAACAGTGGCTGATGAGAAGGCTCCTGCTAACATACTGCGGATGTATTCAAGCCAACAAGCCTGTGGCTTTGGTATGACAAGCCGTGAATTGCTAAAAATAGAATTGCTAAAAATATAAAAATATAATCTTTGCAACAATATTAAGAAATTTTAATTTAATGCAGCAGTGGTAATTTCTAAAATAAATGTTCTGGAATGGGTAATACTGTAATACCTCAGAAAATTTAGTTTGCTACAGTTCCATGTAAAAATTTGTTTATTTTCCCTTCATAACATGATTTGCACGTGTTCATTCTATTTCATGAGACAGCAAGGTTTGGTGAGATTTTGTTTTTGCACACACAAATCGAAGCATGAAAACAGAGTAATAAACACAGCATATTTTCTCATTTCTGTCCCCGAAGGAGAGTAAAATAAGCTGATTAATGGTAATATTGGATTGTTAATGATGTTAGGAGCAATAACGTCAAATATTAAAAACTGTTGGGATTCTCTACCCAGGTAACCAGTGGAGGCTCTGTAATTCTACTCATTTAAAGTAGAGATCAATATATTTCCAGACGTTAATGAGGTTAATGTATCTTGCACAGAGTATTTAATAAGAATTTAAAGGGTAACATTTTCACACAATATGTGTATGGAACAAGCTGCCAGAGGAGGTAGTTGAGGCTGGCACTATCCCAACATTTAAGAATGTTCAGACAGGTACATGGATAGGACAGGTTAGGAGGAATAAGAACCAAATGTGACTAGGTGGAACTATGTTTTTGGGACATGTTGGCTGGTGTGGGCAAGTTGGGCTGAAGGGCCTGGTTCCACATTGTATCACTGTGACTCTAGTAAGGAATAAGGGGCAAATATTAAGGAACATGGGGAGATGGCACTGATCGGGCTTGACGAATGGCAAAGATTTGAAGGGCTGGATACCCTAAATCTGCTAGATTTTCATGGACAGCTGTCATGTCAGCAAGATGAAGGAGCCAGTTATCAATTTCAAGAAGCGCCATGGATTACATAACCTAATCAATGTTGATGGTGCCAAAGTGAAAGTGTTTGAGAGCTTCAAGTTCTGAGAAGTAAATGTCACTAACAATTTGTTCCGGACCAACCATACATTGAATCTGTGACCGTAAAAGCACACCACTACCTAAACATCCTCAGGAGATGAAGGAAGTTTGGCATGTTTCCAACAACTCTTACCAATGTCTACAGATGCACTGTGGAAACATAATATCGAGTTGCATCACAGCTTGATTTGGAAAGAGCTTGGCCCGTGACAGCAAGAAATTGGAGAGACGCGTGAATGTAGCCTAATACATTGCATAAACCAGCTTCTCTATCAGTGAGTCCATGTATCCTTCACACTGCCTCTTGATTGCAGTCAACTCAATCATTTAACCTTCTCCATGGTCAATCTATCTTCTCCCCTCTCTCATCAGGTAGAAAATAGATCATAGTCACACAATCTGGAAACGGACCCTGCTGCCCAACTTGCCCTTTCTTGCCAAGATGCCCCAAGTACACATCCCACCTGTCTGCGTTTGACCCATTTCCCTCCAAACCTTTCCTATCCATGTGAAACCATGTATCACCAAAATCAGGAACAGCTTTTTGTCCTACGGTGCGGCCCTAATCTTTCAACCTACCTCATTGCAGATCTTTTTCTAACTATAATGCTACAATATGCAAAACTATATTCTGCATTCTGTGTGTGGCTTGACCGTACTTATGTATAATTCAACTTGATTTAACAGAATAGCACGCAAATCACAGGTTCTCACTGTATCTCCATCCTCATGATGATAATAAACCAATACCAAACTGTATGAGGGATAGATCCTCAGAAAACATGGTTAATAGGAAGCCCTCTACAGCTTGTCAATTCACATTTAAGAAGAATCTCAATATCTTTCAGAAAGAGCATGAAATTCTACAGATATCTTTGCCAATGTTACACCCTTAACCAGCAACAAAACAAAAGCAGTTGCCAAGATTTTTTTTGCTTGTTGTGGGTTGCGCTAATTGCTTGTTTTCTTCACTAATGTTCCAACAAAAAAGACACCAGAGAGTGGCAACCTTTTCTATGTGAAGCTCCTCTTAAAACAGCCTTCTATGATCTCTCAAATCCAGCACTGAGAAAGTAATTATATCCAGTGCTGAGTCTCTTGTCAATAATTACTAAATCAAAGCCACTCTCGGAACTACTGGTCTTTGCTAACAAACCATGGAAACATGGCAGTGGGGGAGGGTTAGTCTCCTACGTGACTGAAACAAAGAATTTCAGCCTCCCTCCATTCCCTCCCCAGCGTACGTTTATATAACATTCCAGAAAAAACTTGCAGAATCTAAATCAAGGTTGCTGTTTCAAAGGGAGATCAGGGACTGCTTTGTTCTTTTATTTACTGAGAAGCAATGGCTCACCTCTGATGCACTTAACCCTTCTAAACAACCCGAGGGTTTCTCCATTCATTGTGTAGGCCATACAGAATCCTCAGGCAAACCGTGAATACCATCATTGACTCAATTTACACCGCGCCCTGCCTCAGCAAGGCCACCAGCATAATCAAGGAGAGCCACACCCCGGCCACTCCCTCTGCTCCCCTCTCCTATTGGGCAAAAGGAAAAGAAGTGTAAAAAAGCACACCTTTAGATTCCGGGACAGTTTCTTCCCCACTATTATCAGGCAACAAACCATCTGATCCATAACTAGAAAGCAGTCCTGAGCTACTGTCTACCTCATTGGTGACCCTCGGACTATCTTTGATCGGACTTTACTAGATTTATCTTGCACTAAACGTTATTCATGTTATTCCCTTTATCATGTACAGTATCTGTACACCAAGAACGGAACTTACTATCAAAACATGGAGGGGACGGGGGACACAATTTTTTGGCGGCCACGCACGCATGCGCATTCTCACACACATGCGCGAGGCTTTGGAGGCTGAATCCAGCGCTAAAAACGGCGATTTTAAAATCGGGATAACAAAAACTTTGGGGGGGATGTCCCCCACCTCTCAAAACATGGGGGGTACGTGTCCCCTCTGGGCCCCCCCCGGGTTTTCCGCCATTGCTGTACACTGTGGATGGCTTGATTCTAATCATGTATCGTCTTTCCGCTGACTGGTTAGTATGCAACAAAAGCTTGACACTGCACCTTGGTACATGTGACAATAAACTAAACTCAAAAACTCAAAACAATCTCTGACAACCATGTATCTCTATCAGATGAGTTGAAAGTTTGCTGACAATCAACTGGTCACAGTCTTTTCCGCCATCTTCAAACTCCATTTCAACAGTCTATTGTCAACATTTGTTTCAAGGAAATCTTCATCATTCCAGTCCACAAAATAAGTAAATTGGCCTGTCTTAATGACAACTACTCAGCAGTTGTTAATTCCAGCCAAATTGTAGAGGCTAAAATTGAGTAAAGGCTTCTGGGCTGCTAGGCCATTTGATCAATTTAAATGTGCCTTCTGCAGAAATAGGACAAGCTGCAGAATGTTGCCAGTTTGTCTAGAGCCTAGATAAGAGCTACAGGAAGAGAATGAAACATCTGCAGGTCCTGACAATTAGGTGCAAATTACATGGAATGGATTGGATGAATGCAAACCAGACATACACATTGTATATATTGTTGCAAAGCATTATTTCGATAGATGTTCATTGGATTAAGTATTGAGCCATATCTGGGTTTCTTGAATATCTGGGCAAATGTTGCTAAATTTGCTTCCTTTCAGAAGCACCGTTTGAATACATTGTATTAATCACCATATTATTGGGTTAGGGAAATGTCTATCAATAATGAATTATTTTGAAAGGCTGCGCATGGCCCACATCAGCACAAATCACCCAGAGAAACTAAACCTCATATAATTTGCATACAGAAAAATAGGTCTGTAGAGGACACCATCCTCCAGCAACCTAACCTAGTCCCTTCCTATCAATATGATTGTCATGAAAGTACATCAGTGTATTTACTTTGTTAGGCGTCAAAGAATATTTGATGTCAATAAGGGTACTCTTGAATTTCTACAGATATGTTATGGAAAATATGCTGATGGGATGTATCTCAGTCTGGAATGGCATCTGCTCTGCTCTTGTCTGCCTGAACCAGCAGAGAGTGGTGAACACAGCACAGTCCATCATAGCCTCATCACTTCCTTTCATCGAGTCTATCTCCACAGTGCATTACAACAGGCACCTGGCAATTCCCTTTTCTCGCTTCAGGGAGAAGATGAAGGAACTTGAAAGCTTGGAGGTCCAGCCAAGAACAGCTTCATCCCCACTGCTGCCAGACTCCTGAGCTTATTTCAAGCTTTCAAGCCCATTTCCCAGAGGTGCTTCTACATTATTTTACTCTTAACTCTTCCTTATCCAGTTATCCTGTCAATGCACTTTGGGCTTCTGTTACACTCCTTTAGATTGGACTGCAATATTTGCACCATTCTATTATTTTGCACTCACTGTTATATTCATGATTGTATTTATCATTGCCATGTATACTGTTTCCACGAATAATTTCATTTCAACAAGGAATTTCATTGCAGTCTGGTGTATATGAAATAAACATAGAAATGTAGAAACATAGAAAATAGGTGCAGGAGTAGGCCATTTGGCCCTTCGAGTCTGCACCACCATTCAATATGACCATGGCTGATCATCCAACTCAGTATCCTGTTCCTGCCTTCTCTCCATACCCCCTGATCCCTTTAGCCACAAGGGCCACATCTAACTCCCTCTTAAATATAGCTAATGAACTGGCCTCAACTACCTTCTGCGGCAGAGAATTCCAGAGATTCACCACTCTCTGTGTAAAAAAAGTTTTCCTCATCTCGGTCCTAAAAGATTTCCCCCTTATCCTTAAACTATGACCCCTTGTTCTGGACTTCCCCAACATCGGGAACAATCTTCCTGCATCTAGCCTGTCCAACCCCTTAAGAATTTTGTAAGTTTCTATAAGATGCCCCCTCAATCTTCTAAATTCTAGCGAGTACAAACCGAGTCTATCCAGTCTTTCTTCATATGAAAGTCCTGCCATCCCGGGAATCAGTCTGGTGAACCTTCCGTCTCTGTGGCAAGAATGTCTTTCCTCAGATTAGGAGACCAAAACTGCACGCAATACTCCAGGTGTGGTCTCACCAAGACACTGCACAACTGAAGCAAACAAATCTGAACCATTGATTGTTCCTTACGAGTAATCAATTGGATGGCTACCACGATATGGCATTATAGTTTATCCTGACAATTAAAAGGAAAGATTGCATTTGATGCTTGTTGTAAATTAACAAATGAAGTGATGATAATGGTGTTTCTTGAATTTTTCAATCATTTCCTAGGAGGATGCTTTTTGTTCTTTTAAGAAGGGGATAGCTGTGATATGTTTTCTTTGACTTCTTTGATCAAAAATAATTGTTTTTCCTGAACTTTATTATGAGCTTTCCTTATTGATGAGCTTTCCTGATTTTAAGCTTCTTAACAAATATAAATGAATGCAATGGAATCAAAACACACTAGGATCAGTATAATGCCATTCATATACTCAGGAATTTCAACATACTTTACAGGTAATGAAGCACGTTTGAATTGCAGCCACTAATGTACTATGACATTTCACAAAAAATATGCACGGAGTAAGGTTCCACAAATAGTAGTTTGACACAGGCCAAAAAGTGCCACTCAACTGGTACAGGAGCAGCTTTTTCCCTGCAACCATCGGGAAACACTGTAACTGCCAAATAGCATCAAAACTACATAGGCTTGGTGGCATTATTGTTGGCTTTGCGCTACAATTGCACTACTATTGTCTGTTTATTTGTTTGTTTTATTAGATATATGATATATTTTTTTTTTATATTAATTTTTTTTAATTAAATATATATATATATATATATATATATATATATATATATATTCCAGCACTCCCCTGCCTCCCTCAGAAGTTGGCTTTAAAAAAAAAATTCTATATATATATATCCTTATTAAAAGTCTGATCTTTTATGTGTGAATATATCAAGAATCAAGAGAGTCAAGAGTGTTTTATTGTCATATGTCCCAAACGGGACAATGAAATTCTCACTTGCTGCAGCACAACAGAATATGTAAACATTGTATATAACGAGAAAAAAAGAAAAAGTTCAATAAATATCAAATATAGTGCAAATAATAAATAATAATAGTCTTTTTGCAGTTCAGAGCTCATAGCTTATTTGTTGTGTGTCTTTACATCTTTGCAAAAACACTACATGGTAATGATAACATTTTTACATATTCTGATTCACATTTTTATCCTCTGGGCAGAGAGCATCTTCACTGAACATTTTATGCTTTATTTCTCAACTTATTACTGATTATATTAAAAAAAAAATCAAAGACATTGAATTTAAAATTATCAGTTTCAACTGATGACATCACAATGGCTCGGCTAGCAGTGATCAGCTTCACTGAAGATTCATCCTATATTAAACAAGTTATTCACGATTAAACACTCTGAACTTTTCACCTTACAGGAGGGGGAGGGTAAATTGCTATTGCAACACGCAGGAGAAGTGCAATTGGAATTTATTTTTAAAGCCAACTTCTGAGGGAAGCAGGGGAGTGCTGGAATCTTACATTCGGGAATGGCTTGAGTTGGAGGACCACGCCTCCCGTGGGGGCTACGGGCAGGGAACGGGTGCGTTGGGGGAGCAGACCCAATGGGTCTGCACTTGGTCTAGTATATATTTATCAATCTTCCTTTTGTTAGTTATTATGGGTTTTGCAGAGTATTATATTTACATATCTGTTGTGCTGCTGCAAGTAAAAATTTCATTGGTCCAATGAAATTTCATTCCATCATTTCAGGACATATAACAAAAAAACACTCTTGACCCTCGACTCTTCCCGAGAACTGGTTCCTTCTTTGCCTATATTATGAAATCGACAATACTTCGAAAAACAATGTTATTGAGTGGCAAACTGCTTGATATATTAAGAGATTGTAACACGTGTCATTTAATTGCAAACCTTTCTTTCATCAGCCACAATTACACCATCCGCTCCCTGGTTTCAATATTTCAAATATACTTTGGTTTATTTATACTTATGCACAATACCCAATAATTCATGCTTATGCTGAAACAAAAAGGCTAACCTACATTCAATGATTTGAATTTATTGGCTCAATATCCTTTGATCATATTAATGTTAAAGAAAGAATTAATAATAGAGTAACATTAGATTAAAACAAATCTATATTATTACTAAAATCTAATCTTGACCTCTTTCGGTCTGCGTTGTATTTAAATTTGCGCAAAAAACGATCCCCCATAGCACTACGAATGTTCGCCAGCTTACTCACCATTTTCCTCTGCTGCAAGTCAAGTAAGTTTTGTTCCGATCGGTGAAATAGTACAAAGGTTATGAAGGTTTAAAAATCGTAAAAAAACGCCCCTTCGATAACCCGCTGTCAATAACGCATCAAGGAGAATAAAAAGCTGAAGGGGCACAGTGTGTTGAGCAGCTTGCAGAGAGTCAGCTTCTCATGGAGAGTCAGCAGCCTGCGGGTTGTTTCTGCGGCGACCAGCCGGAAGCTGCTGAGTTGAATTGGAAGCCTCTGAGTGAAGCCAGAGTGGGACTGGGATCTGCTGCATGAGGCCGAAAATTGAAAGTGTGGGGTGAGCAGAGTGTGAGCCCCCCACACCCCCCCCCCCCCACCACCCTTCCCTACCCCCCCCTTCCCCACATCCCCTTCCCAAAACCGCCCCTCCTCCACCACATCCCCCACCCCCCCCCACCCTCTCCCCCACATTCCCCCTCCCCCAGGTAGACCAAAAGTTGGAGAAACTCTGGGGTTGATGCAGCATCTATGGAGAAAAGTAATAGGCTACGTTTAAATATTGGATATTATTCAACAGTTTGACACCACATGTTGACCGTGTTGATTTGAATAATGCATAGAAACATAGAAAATAGGTGCAGGAGTAGGCCATTCGGCCCTTCGAATCTGCACCGACATTCAATATGATCGTTGCTGATCATCCAACTCAGTATCCTCTACCTGCCTTCTCTCCATACCCCCTGGTCCCTTTAGCCACAAGGACCACATCTAACTCCCTCTTAAATATAGCCAATGAACTGGCCTCAACTACCTTCTGTGGCAGAGAGTTCCAGAGATTCACCACTCTCTGTGTGAAAAATGTTTTTCTCATCTCGGTCCTAAAGGATTTCCCCTTTATCCTTAAACTGTGACCCCTTGTCCTGGACTTCCCCAACATTGGGAACAATCTTCCTGCATCTAGCCTGTCCAACCCCTTAAGAATTTTGTCAGTTTCTATAAGATCCCCCCTCAATCTTCTAAATTCTAGCAAGTACAAGCCGAGTCTATCCAGTCTTTCTACATATGAAAGTCCTGACATCCCAGGAATCAGTCTGGTGAACCTTCTCTGTACTCCCTCTATGGCAAGAATGTCTTTCCTCAGATTTGGAGACTCAAACTGTACACAATACTCCAGGTGTGGTCTCACCAATACCCTGTACAACTGCAATAGAACCTCCCTGCTCCTATACTCAAATCCTTTTGCTATGAATGCTAACATATCATTTGCTTTCTTCACTGCCTGCTGCACCTGCATGCCTACTTTCAATGACTGGTGTACCATGACACCCCGGTCTCGTTGCATCTCCCCTTTTCCTAATCGGCCACCATTTAGATAATAGTCTACTTTCCTGTTTTTGCCACCAAAGTGGATAACCTCACATTTATCCACATTATACTGCATCTGTCATGCATTTGCCCACTCACCCAGCCTATCCAAGTCACCTTGCAGCCTCCTAGCATCCCCCTCACAGCTAACACTGCCCCCCAGCTTCGTGTCATCTTGGAGATGTTGCATTCAATTCCCTCATACAAATCATTAATATATATTGTAAATAGCTGGGGTCCCAGCACTGAGCCTTGCGGTACCCCACTAGTCACTCGCCTGCCATTCTGAAAAGGACCAGTTTACTCCTACACTTTGCTTCCTGTTTGCCATTCAGTTCTCTATCCACATCAATACTGAACCCCCAATACCGTGTGCTTTAAGTTTGTATACTAATATCTTATGTGGGACCTTGTCGAAAGCCTTCTGAAAGTCCAGATATAACACATCCACTGGTTCTCCCTTGTCCACTAGTTACATCCTCGAAAAATTCTATAAGATTCGTCAGACATGATTTGCCTTTTGTAAATCCATGCTGACTTTGTCCAATGATTTCACCACTTTCGAAATGTGCTGCTATCCCATCTTTAATAACTGACTAGCAGTTTCCCCACTACCGACGTTAGACTAACTGGTCTGTAATTCCCCATTTTCTCTCTCCCTCCCTTTTTAAAAAGTGGGATTACATTAGCTACCCTCCAATCCTCAGGAACTACTCCAGAATCTAAAGAATATTGAAAAATTATCACTAATGCATACACTATTTCTGGGGCTACTTCCTTAAGTACTCTGGGATGCAGCCTGGCCGGCCCTGGGGATTTATCGGCCTTTAATCCATCCAATTTACCTAAACGCACTTCCTGGCTAACCTGGATTTCACTCAGTTCCTCCATCTCATTTGACCCGCGGTCCCCTGCTATTTCCGGCAGATTATTTATGTCTTCCTTAGTAAAGATGGAACCAAAGTAGTTATTCAATTGGTCTGCCATGTCCTTGTTCCCCATGATCAATTCACCTGTTTCTGACTGCAAGGGACCTACATTTGTTTCAACTAATCTCTTTCTCTTCATATATTTATAAAAACTTTTGCAGTCAGTTTTTTATGTTCCCTGCCAGTTTTCTTTCATAATCTATTTTCCCTTTCCTAATTAAGCCCTTTGTCCTCCTCTGCTGGACTGAATTTCTCCCAGCCCTCTGGTACTCTGCTTTTTCTGGCTAATTTGTATGCTTCATCTTTTGTTTTGATACTATCCTTGATTCCCCATGTTATCCACAGATCCACTACCTTTCCTGATTTATTATTTTGCCAAACTGGGATGAACAATTGTTGTAGTTCATCCATGCAGCCTTTAAATGCCTTCCATTGCTTATACACCATCAACCCTTTAGAACTCTTACCCCTTATACAAATATGTTGAAAAGTTGCCCTTTTTGATTTTTGCCCTGGATTTGTCTGCCTGTCACTTTTACTTTTCACCTTGCGACCTATTGCTTCTACCCTCATTTTACACCCTCTCTGTCTCTCTGCTCACACATTTAAGAACCCCACCACCTCTTATTCTCTGTTTATTATTTTTTTCTTCTTTCCCCCCTATATGTTGGGTCTGAGTGCTTCCCTACTCTGCCTCCTGCCTCACACACAGTCTACTAGCTTTCTCTATTTGAGTCCCTCCCCCCAACCATTCTAGTTTAAAGTCTCCGCAGTAGCCTTTGCAAATTCCCTGCCTAGATATTGGTCCCCCTTGGGTTCAAGTGCAACCCATCCTTTTTGCACAGGTCCCACCTTCCACAAAAGAGGATCCAATGATCCAGAAACTTGAATCCCTGCCCCCTGCACCAGTCCTTCAGCCACGCATTTATCCTCCACCTCGCTGTATTCCTACTCTTACTGTCGTGTGGCACAGGCAGTAATCCAGAGATTGTTACCTTTATGGTCCTTCTCCTTAATTCTCCTCCTAACTCCCTAAATTCTCATTTCAGGACCTCTTCTCCTTTTTAACCTATGTCATTGATACCTATATATATGTACCATGACCTCAGGCTCCTCTCCCTCCCATTTCAGGATATCTTGGACACGTTCAGACATATCCCAGACCCTGGCACCAGGGAGGAAAACTACCATCCGGGTCTCCAGACTGCATCCACATAATCGCCTATCTGACCCCCTAACTATATAGTCCCCTATTACTATTGCCATCTTCTTCTTTTCCTTACCCTCCTGAGCAACAGGGCTGGTCTCTGCACCGGAGGCCCGGCCGCTGTTGCTACCCTCAGGTAGGCTGTCCCCCCCAACAGTACTCAAACAGGAGTACTTATTGTTAAGGTGTACAGCCACCGGGGTACTCTCTAGTCCCTGGCTCTACCCCTTGCCCCTCCTAACCATGACCCACTTGCCTGCCTCCTGTGGTCTTGGAGTGACCACCTCTCTGAAACTCCTCTCAATGACTTCCTCGCTCTCCCTGACCAGACGGAGGTCATCAAGCTGCTGCTCCAGGTTTCTAATACAGTCCCTTAGCAGCCCCATCTCTACGCACCTGGCATCTGCATGTTCATTGTTTTTTAAACCCCAATGCTTTTTATACCTACAATAAAAACAAGAGGGCAACCAGGGAGAAGGTAGGTTCAAGGACAAAGGAGGAAATTTGTGCCAGAAGCACAATTTGGAGTGAATTAGCGAACACTGAAAGGAGAAGTACTAAAATAGTACAGTAAACCCACGTTATAACAAACCATTGGGGATGGTCTGTTTTAACCATATAACCATATAACAATTACAGCACGGAAACAGGCCATCTCGGCCTACAAGTCCGTGCCGAACAGCTTTTTACCCTTAGTCCCACTTGCCTGCACTCATACCATAACCCTCCATTCCCTTCTCATCCATATGCCTATCCAATTTATTTTTAAATGATACCAATAAACCTGCCTCCACCACTTCCACTGGAAGCTCATTCCACATCGCTACCACTCTCTGAGTAAATAAGTTCCCCCTCATGTTACCCCTAAACTTCTGTCCCTTAATTCTGAAGTCATGTCCTCTTGTTTGAATCTTCCCTATTCTCAAAGGGAAAAGCTGGTCCACATCAACTCTGTCTATCCCTCTTATCATTTTAAAGACCTCTATCAAGTCCCCCCTTAACCTTCTGCGCTCCAGAGAATATAGACCTAAGTTATTCAACCTTTCCCTGTAACTTAGTTGTTGAAACCCAGGCAACATTCTAGTAAATCTCCTCTGTACTCTCTCTATTTTGTTGACATCCTTCCTATAATTGGGCGACCAAAATTGTACACCATACTCCAGATTTGGTCTCACCAATGCCTTGTACAATTTTAACATTACATCCCAGCTTCTATACTCAATGCTCTGATTTATAAAGGCTAGCATACCAAAAGCTTTCTTTACCACCCTATCTATATGAGATTCCACCTTCAAGGAACTATGCACGGTTATTCCCAGATCCCTCTGTTCAACTGTATTCTTCAATTCCCTACCATTTACCATGTACGTCCTATTTTGGTTTGTCCTGCCAAGGTGTAGCACCTCACATTTATCAGCATTAAACTCCATCTGCCATCGTTCAGCCCATTCTTCCAAATGGCCTAAATCACTCTGTAGACTTTGGAAATCCTCTTCATTATCCACAACACCCCCTAACTTGGTATCATCTGCATACTTACTAATCCAATTTACCACACCTTCATCCAGATCATTGATGTACATGACAAACAACAAAGGACCCAACACCGATCCCTGAGGCACCCCACTAGTCACGTGCCTCCAACCCGACACACAACCATCCACCATTACCCTCTGGCTTCACCCATTCAGCCACTGTTGAATTCATCTTGCTATTCCTGCATTTATACCCAACAGTTGAACCTTCTTAACCGACCTTCCATGAGGAAACTTGTCAAAGGCCTTACTAAAGTCCATATAGACAACATCCACTGCTTTACCCTCGTCAATTTCCCTAGTAACCTCTTCAAAAAATTCAAAGGTTAGTCAAACATGACCTTCCAGGCACAAATCCATGCTGACTGTTCCTAATCAGACCCTGTTTATCCAGATGCTTATATATATTATCTCTAAGTATCTTTTCCATTAATTTGCCCACCACTGAAGTCAAACTAACAGGCCTATAATTGCTAGGTTTACTCTTAGAACCCTTTTTAAACAATGGAACAACATGCGCAGTACACCAATCCTCGGGGACTATTCCCGTTTCTAATGACATTTGAAATATTTCTGCAATAGCCCTGGCTATTTCTACACTAACTTCCCTCAATGTCCTAGGGAATATCCTGTCAGGACCTGGAGACTTATCCACTTTTATATTTTTCAAAAGTGTCAGTACTTCTTTTACTTTGAAACTCATAGTATCCATAGCTACTCTACTAGTTTCCGTTACCTCACATAATTCAATATCCTTCTCCTTGGTGAATACCGATGAAAAGAAATTGTTCAATATCTCCCCCATCTCTTTTGGCTCTGCAGATAGCTGTCCACTCTGTCTCTCTAATGGACCAATTTTATCCCTCGTTATCCTTTTGCTATTAATATAGCTGTAGAAACCCTTTAGATTTACTTTCACCTTACTTGCCAAAGCAACCTCATGTCTTCTTTTAGCTTTTCTAATTTCTTGCTTAAGATTCTTTTTACATTCCTTATACTCCTCAAACACCTCATTTACTTCATGCTGCCTATAATTATTGTAGATCTCCCTCTTTTTCCGAACAAGATGTCCAATTTCCCTTGAAAACCAGGGCTCTTTCCACTTTTTACTGTATCCTTTCAACCGAACAGGAACATAAAGATTCTGTACTTTAAGATGTCCCCTTTAAATGTCCTCCATTTCTCTTCTACATCCTTCCCATAAAACAAAATGTCCCAGTTCACTCCTTTTAAATCATTTTGCATCTCATCAAAGTTAGCCTTTCTCCAATCAAAAATCTCAACCCTAGGTCCAGTTCTGACCCTCTCCATAAATATATTGAAACTAATGGTATTGTGATCACTGGACCCGAAGTGCTCCCCAACGCATACCTCCGCCACCTGTCCCGTCTCATTTCCTAACAGGAGGTCCAACACTGCCCCTCCTCTAGTAGGTACCTCTATGTATTGCTGCAAAAAACTATCCTGCACACATTTTACAAACTCCAAACCATCCAGCCCATTTACCGGATGTGTTTCCCAGTCTATGTGTGGAAAGTTGAAATCTCCCACAATCACTACTTTGTGCTTACTACTAATATCTACTATCTACTTACATATTTGCTCTTCCAATTCTCGTTCCCCATTTGGCGGTCTATAATACACCCCTATAAGTGTTGCTACCCCTTTCCCACTTCTCAGTTCCACCCAAATAGCCTCCCTAGATGAGCCCTCCAATCTATCCTGCCAAAACACTGCTGTAATATCTTCCCCGATTAGCAATGCAACACCTACACCTCTTGCCCCTCCAATTCTATCACACCTGAAGCAACGAAATCCTGGAATATTTAGTTTCCAATCACAGCCCTCCTGCAACCATGTTTCACTGATCGCCACAACATCATACTTCCAGGTGTCTATCCAGACTCTAAGCTCATCCACCTTTCTTACAATGCTCCTAGCATTAAAATATGCACATTTAAGAAACCCCCCGCCTCTTATTCTCTGTTTATTTCCTTTTTTTTCTTTCTCCTCTTGTGCCCGAGTGCTTCCCTTTTCTGCTTCCTGCCTCCCATTCTGTCTACTAGCTTTCTCTATTTGAGTCCCTCGCCACAACCATTCTAGTTTAAAGTCTCCCCAGTAGCCTTTGCAAATTTCCCCGCCAGGATATTGGTCCCCATCGGTTTCAAGTGCAACCCATCCTTTCTGTACAGGTCCCACCTTCCCCAAAAGAAGTCCCAATGATCCAGAAACTTGAATCACTGCCCTCTGCACCAGTCTTTCAGCCACGCATTTATCCTCCACCTCGCTCCATTCCTACTCTCTCTGTCGCGTGGCACAGGCAGTAATCCTGAGATTGTTACCTTTTTCGTCCTTTTCCTTAACTCTCCTCCCAACTCCCTAAATCCTCCCTTCAGGACCTCTTCCCTTTTTTTACCTATGTCATTGGTACCTATATGTACCACGACCTCAGGCTCCTCTCCCTCTGATTTCAGGATATCTTGGACGCGTTGGGACACATCCGAGACCTTGGCACCAGGGAGGCAGACCACCATCCTGGTCTCCTGACTGCGTCCACAGAATCGCCTATCCGACCACCTAACAATAGAGTCCCCAATTACTATTGCCCTCTTCTTTTTGTCCCTACCTTCAGGAGTAACAGGACCAGTCTCTGTGCTGGAGGCCCGTCCACTTTCGCTACCCCCGGGCAGGCTGTCACCCCCATCCGTACTCAAACAGGAGTACTTATTTGCAAGGTGAACCGACATTGGAGTACTCACTCGTCCCTGCCTCTGCCCCTTGCCCTTCCTTAGCGTGACCCACATGTCTCTCTCCCGTGGTTTTGGAGTGACCACCTCCCTATAACTCCCCTCTATGACCTCCTCACTCTCCCTGACCAGACAGAGGTCATCGAGCTGCTGCTCCAGGATCCTAATACGGTCCCTTAGGAGCCCCATCTCGCTGCACCTGGTGCAGATGTGGACTTCTGGAGGGCCATCCGACACCATGACCTCCCACATCTGACATCCCAACAGTACACTGCTCTGGCTATCATTCTCCCGCCTTACCCTGGATCCGATACAAGTATAATACAATAGAAACTGCTGGGAGAAATCAGCAGGTATCTGACACAACAGATGCTCCCTCTTGATCTTTAAACTGCACCTTTATTATATAAACAAAAAGCACTGTACCTTTAGCTCACTGTATCTTTAGCCCACTGTACCCTTAGCTCACTGTATCTTTATTAAAGCACTGTACCTTTAACCAGAAAGCAGAAATGCTAACCTGAGGTTGCACCCAATCAGCTGCTTCCTCTAGTCTGCTTCTACCAATCAGCGGCTTCCACCAGAACCCTCCCTATGAAGTATGGAACGTTACAGACTTTGATAAGCCCTGACCCTCCTCCACTCTCTCCAATGGTTCCCGGGCCTCTGTAAAAGCAAGCCCCGCGCTCGATTTATATATTCACCACCCTGACCCTCCTCCATTCGCTCCAACGATCCCGGGCCTCTGTAAAAGCAAGCCCCACGCTCGATTTATATACTCACTACCCTGACCCTCCTCCACTCTCTCCAACGGTCCTGGGCCTCTGTTGCCAATTGTTTGTTATAACCGATTAAAGTATTATCATTGTATAGGTAGTAGAAACAAACAACTGCAGATGCTGGTTAATACAAGGCAAGTTAACGGCCCCAGCTTACTGGTGGGTGGGAGAGTGTTGAGAATCAGTGGAGACAATGGTTGCAGACTGTGGGTGGCAAGTGTGCAAGTGAGGGTTGGTGGTGGTGATGGCAGGCACAGCCTGGAAGTGGCCGAGGAAGCTGTGCGGGCTGGCAGTGGGGGCAGAAGGTCTGGCCTGGAAACTGCATGCGCTGTGTGAGGAGTGGGTAGCCATTGCTGTAAGCAGCTCAAGCCAGGGGTGGCACAGGCAGCCATTGGCAGCTCAGTCCACTAACAAAAAAAACGTTATAATGAGGTCAGTTAAAACGAGGGTTTACTGTACTTTGCTTCTATTTTCACCAAGGAGAAGGACATGGAGGACAGTGAGGTAAATATGGATAATATTAATATGCAAGGGCAGATTGAGATTAAGGAGGAGGTGTTGGGCTCTTGAAGAGCCAAGATCTGATGGGATGTATTACAGGTTTTGTGAAAGGCAAGAGAGGTGACTGCACTAGCCTTGACAAAGATATGTGCATGTTCTCTACCTACAAGATAAAGTAGTTAATGTGATTATTTTGTTTAAGAAGGAAAATTGGAAGAATCCAGGGAATTGTGAGGCTTACTAACCTCACCAGTCAGATGTAAAGAAGTTATTGGACAGCATTCTTCAGGAAAGGATTTACTCAGAAGTTGAAGATGCAAGGGATTAACAGTGACTTGGTCATATGGATTCGGAACTGGCTTACTGACAGAAGACGGAAGGTTGTGGTGGTAGGACAGTATTCAGATTGGAGGTCTGTGACACATGGAGTTCCACAGGGTTCTGTGCTGGGACCTCCATTGGTTGTGATATATAAATGAATTAGAGTCATAGAGTCATACAGTACAGTAACAGACCTTCGACCCATCTCGTTCATGCCGACCAAGATACCCCATCTAACCTAGTCCCATTTATCTGTGTTTATATTCCATAAACCTTACCTATGCATATACCTGTCCAAGTCTCTTTTAACTGCTGTAATATTATCTGTCTAATGGAATTGGGGCTCAACACCCCCCTGTGTGCCTGGGTCCTAGACTTTCTCACCGCCAGGCCCCAGGTAGTCAAGATGGGAGGGAATACATCAAAGTCCCTCACCCTGAGCACAGGATCACCCCAGGGTTGCGTCCTCAGCCCCCTATTGTACTCCCTGTACACACATGACTGTGTGGCTAGTTTCAGCTCCAACTCAATAATTAAGTTTGCTGATGACACTGTGGTGGTGGGTCTGATCTCAGACAACGATGAGAAGGCCTACCGGGAGGAAATGGCTGATCTAGCACTCTGGTGCCAGGATAACAGCCTCCTCTTGAACATCAAAAAAACGAAGGAGCTGATCATGGACTTTAGGAGGGCACATCATCCGAGGACATACACTCCATTGAGAATAAATGGGGATCCTGTGGATAGGGTGAACTGTTTTAAATATCTGGGAGTCCACATCTCCGAGGATATGACATGGGCATCACACGCCTCAGCACTCGTGAGTAAGGCAAGGCAGCGCCTTTACCACCTCAGGCAATTGAGGAAATTCAGAGTGTCTCCGAGGATCCTCCAGTGCTTCTATGCAGCGGCGGTGGAAAGCATCTTGTCCGGGAACATTACCATCTGGTTTGGGAATTGCTCTGCCAAGGACAAGAAGGCTCTGCAGAGAGTAGTGCGTTCGGCCCTCTGCAGGAACTATACAACAGGAGGTGCAACTCCAGAGCAAATAAAATCATGGGAGACCCCTTCCACCCCTGCAACGGACTGTTCCAGCTGCTACGGTCAGGCAAACGCCTCCGTTGCCATGCGGTGAGAACGGAGAGGTTGAGAAGGAGTTTCTTCCCAGAGGCAATTCGGACTGTAAACGCCTATCTCACCAGGGACTAACTCTACTGAACGTTTTTCCTTCCATTATTTATTATGTAAAAGAATATGTGTGTTATGATTGTGTTTATAATTTGTTTGGTTGTTTTGTTGTTTGTCTTTTGCACAAAAGTCCGCGAGCATTGCCACTTTCATTTCACTGCACATCTCGTATGTGTATGTGACAAATAAACTTGACTTGACTTGACTTGTCTCAGCCAACTCCACTGGCAGCTTGTTCCATAAACCCACCATCCTTTGAGTGAAAATGTTGCCCCTCAAGTTTATATTAAATTTTGTTTCTTAAACACAAATCTCCTTGTTGTTGATTCTCCTACCCTGGATAAAAGACTGTGCATTTACTGTGTTCATTCCCCTCATGATTTTATACAATTCTGTCCAATTACGCCTCAGCCTACTGAGCTCCAAGGAATAAAATCCTAGCCTGTGCAATGTCTCTCTTTAGTTCAGACCCTCAAATCCTGATAAAAACATTGTTAATTTTCTCTGCACTCTTTCCAGCTTAATGGCATCCTTCTTAGAGCAATATAACCAAAACTGACGAGGTATTCCAAATATGAACTTGCCAAGCTGTTGTACAACCGCAACATAGCATCCTAACTTCTGTACTCTATGCTCTGACTAAAGAAGGCCAATGTACCAAAGCGTTCTTGAACACCCAATCTACATGTGATCGAGTACAAAGCTGCCGGAGGAGGTAGTTAACACAGGTACTATCACAGGTACTCTATGACTCTAATTCATTTATATATCACAACCAATTAAAAGACAGTTGAACAAGTACATGGATAAGAGTGGTTTAGAGGGTTATGTGGAACTAATGCGGATGGGGCATGTTGGTCGGCATGGGCAAGTTGGGCCATAGAGCCTGGTTCCTTGCTGTAAGGATCTCTAGATTATAAGCCACAGTTCTTCACCTCCAGCCAAATATTTTACAAAAAATCATTACCATGAGAATACAACGTCTATTCACAGTTTAGCAGGAATATGAATTATAACGGAAAACAGACAATTAAAAAAATAATCTACTGCATTAAAATATACAGTATATAAATTACCATAACTGGCTACATCATCAGTAAATAGACACAAAACGCTGGAGTAACTCAGTAGGACAGGCAGCATTTCTGGAGAGAAGGAATGGGTGACGTTTCGGGTCGAGACCCTTCTTGAGATGCTACAGTACCTGTCCTGCTGAGTTACTCCTGCATTTTGTGTCTACCTTCGGTTTAAACAATCATCTTCAATTCCTTCCTTTACATCTTCAGTAATATTGTAAAAATGCTGAATGCTGATTGTTCCAGTAAATACTCAAAAATGAATGCAAAAAAAAAGACATGGACTTCAGAAAAAAAATACTGTATAAACAAAGGTGGTTTTGGAATGCAGCTGTGAAAGGGTTCAAATATTCATTCAGGGAATCTTGTGCTAGTCACTTTTTTTATGGCACTAATGATAAATGATAATTGACACACAGACTGAGCATGAAGAGGTTTTGATGCCTTTTTATATTAATCTCAGCTCTGTTGACTTGCTGAAGTGTTTTAATGTTGAAAATTTAATTATGTTCAATAGTCTCTAAGATAGGTTCCAATGGAAATAAATAAGACATGTTATGCTGTTAGAACTCTGGCTAAACTAAATGGATTATGAGCAAAAGACTGAGGTAGAATAGGGACTGTCCACTTAATTTGCTGAGTGAAAGATGGGCAATAAATATAAAATTCTCATTAGCATTCTGAAGCATATGTTTCCAATAAAAAAGTAAGTTAATATATATTTTGTAAGTATGCATAATGCTGATAAAATATTGTTGTCTTTAGCAATTACATTTATCAGACTAAAAATCAAAGGATGTTAACCACCTTATTATGTCATGTCTACTTTAATAAATATTTCCCATGAAATTAATCAGGAGGCAAAGTCTTCAAGCAATCAACTTTAGGTAAATAAGAGCATATTGTGAAGCCCTCATATTTCTAATCTTCAACCATCCACTATTTTATTCCAAACATTGTGGCCATTTTGCCTCTCATGTTCCTTGTAAGAGTCAACCATGGCACTTTGTCCACGTGCCATCCTGCATCATGATCTTGTTGGCACAAAAACTCAACACACAATCTCGTTCTTTGGCAGAACCTTACAATACCCCAAACTAATCTTTATGAATCCTTCAAATCTAACCTTTGAAATGGAAGTTGCATATTCACTCTCAAGTGGTATATTCTGAACAAATACACCCTGACCCTTTACAAATAAGGTAATTTATTTTTCAAATTTAAACTACAATTAATTTTCTAGAATGATTTGCTATGTATTTCATTCCTGAGTGCTGGTAAGAATCAGTTATTCCCATACCTCACTGTTTCAAATTCAATTAATGCCTTTAATTATCTTCAATAAGCTTTCCAAATAAATTGCTATAGAAAGTAAATAAGAATCATCCTCGATAAGGCTAAAAAACAAGTTTGACATCTTTTTCAGCAATGTTCACAATTAAGTGCTATCAATTAATTTTCTGTTCCTGTGCTGAGAATTGTTTTAAAGTGCATCAATTAAAGACTTTGCCTGTGCAGCATTAGAAGGTTGAATAAATGGAATTGGGCCATCTGGGGCTTTTTGCTCTAAGATCATATTACTGCAGATTGCCTTTGAAGATTCCATTGCACCACACTGAGCTCTTGTTGCTCAAGTTATCTAAACTAGCCTTTGCCAACACAGGCTTCATTTAACCATTGTGCCAGATTGGTCTGCTTGCTGACTATGCAGAATGCTACCACCAAGCGTGCAACAGTATCATGGAAATGCTAGATGGTTGATCTGCTCTCTTGCTTTCCTCTGCTAACACCATTGATATAGTGATTAAAAACCTAGAAAAATAGAAAATAGGTGCAGGGGTAGGCTATTTGACCCATCGAGCCAGCAACGCCATTCAATCTGATCATAACTGATCATTCAAAATCGATATCCCGTTCCTGCTTTCTCCCCATATCTCTTCTGCCCACAGAGGTCACGCTGACC
Organism: Leucoraja erinaceus; assembly: GCF_028641065.1. Lineage (NCBI taxonomy): Eukaryota > Metazoa > Chordata > Chondrichthyes > Rajiformes > Rajidae > Leucoraja > Leucoraja erinaceus. The sequence continues at coordinate 65,500,595 of NC_073378.1, forward strand.
TTTGATCAACCATTTAATATCTTCATCCATGCAGAAATATATCAATGCAGTAGGCTGCAGAACACTGAGATAAATATGTGATTTCTCACACAGTACGATACACAGGGGCAGCACAGAGAACTCAGTTCAATTCTGTCCTCCAGTGTTCTCTGTGTCGAGTTTGGAGAGTGGGTTTTCTCTGGGTATCCTGGTTTCCTCCCACATGCCAAGGATATGCAGGTTTCTAAGTGTATTTGCTGCTGTAAAATTGCCCAGTGTAGGGAATGGATAAGAAAGTGGGATCATATAGAACTCATGTGAACTCCGGTGGGTCGAAGGGAATGTTTCCTTGCTGTATATCCACACTAAACTAAACTAACTGTAGACCAGTTAGCCTGACATCGATGATGGGGAAGATGCTGGAGTCAATTATTAAAGAAGTAATAATGGCGCAATTGGATAGCAGTTAAAGGATTGGACCAAGTCAGCATGGATTTATGAAGGGCAAATCCTGCTTGACTTAGCTTCTGGAATTTTTTGAGGATGTGAGAAGTAAAATGGATGAAGGCGAGTCAGTGGATGTAGTGTATCTGGACTTTCAGAAAGCCTTAGATAAGGTTCCACACAGGAGATTAGTGGTCAAAATTAGAGCACGTGGTATTGGGGGTGGGGTGTTGACATGGACAGAGAATTGGTTGGCAGACAGGAAACAAAGAGTAGGAATAAACGGGTCCCTGTCAGAATGGCAGGCAGTGGTGAGTGGAGTGCCAGGCTCTGTGCTGGTGCCGGACTTGTTTACAATATATACTAGACTAAGTGCAGACCCGTTGGGTCTGTTCCCCCAAAGTGTGGTTATGGGGGGGGGGGGGAGGGGGGAGAGGGGGGGGGGGGGGGGGGGGAGGGGAGGAGGAGGGGGGAGAAGAGGGGAGGGGAGGGAAGTGGAGGGAGGGGAGGGAGGGGAGAGGAAAGGGGGGAGTGGGGAGGATGAGGAGGGAGTAGGGGAGGGGATGGAGGAGGAGAGGAGAAGAAGGAGAGTGGTGAGGAGGGTGTGGGCAGGAGAGACGAGGAGAGGAGAGAGGGGAAAAGGAGAGAGAGGGAAGTGAGAGTGAAGGGAGAGGGTGAGAGAGATAGGAGAGAGAGGGTGAGAGAGAGAGGGGGGAGAGAGAGAGAGAGGGGGGGGATGGAGAATTTTGTAAAATCATTAATATCTCTGTCATATTTCATCGACGAGAAAAATCCTCGGCACACATATGGCGGAGGGGGGCTCTGAGCGAGGTGGCCAAAAATGACGGCCGTAGGTGGCGGCGTTCTCTCAGAAATCGCAGCACAGATCACCAAAACCGGTGAAGAACAGAATTTTAGTAATATAGATTAATGATTTAGATGATGGGATTACAAGTAACACTAGCAAATTTGCAGATGACACAAAGCTGGATGGCAGTGTGAACTGTGAAGAGGATGCTAGGGGTTGCAGGGTGGACAGGTTAAGTGAGTGGGCAGATACATGGCAGATGCAGTATAATGTAGATAAATGTGAGGTTATCCACTTTGGCAGCAAGAACAAGGAGACAGATTATTAATTCAATGGTGTCCGATTCGGTAAAAGGGAAGTGAAACGAGACCTGGGTGTCCTTGTACACCAGTCACTGAAAGTAAGCATTCAAGTACAGCAGGCAGTGAAGAAAGCTAATGGCATGCTGACCTTCATAACGAGAGGATTTGAGTACAGGAGTAAAGTGGTCCTTCTGCAGTTGTATAGAACACATCTGGAGTATTGTGTGCAGTTTTGGTCTTCTAATTTGAGGAAGGACATCCTTGTTATCGAGGGAGTGCAGCATAGGTTCACGAGGTTAATTCCCGGGATGGTGGGACTGTCATATGAGGAAAGATTGGAAATACTGTCCTTGCATTCACTGGAATTTAAAAGGATGAGAAAGGATCTTATAGAAACGTATAAAATTATAAAAGGGCTGGACAAGTTAGATGCAGGAAAAATATTCCCAATTTTGGGGGAGTCCAGAACCGGGGGCCACAATGTAAGAATAATGGGTAGACCATTTAAAACTGTGAATTTGTGGAATTCACTGCCACAGAAGGCAGTAGAGGGCAATTCGCTGGATGAATTTAAAAGAGAGTTAGGTAAAGCACTAGGGGCTAGCAGAATCAAGGCATATGGGGAGAAGGCAGGCACAGGCTACTGATTGGCCTCCTCCTGCACCTATTTTCTATGTTTCTATGCTTCTGCTCACAGTTCCAGTATCTGAAGTTTATTGTGCTCCATCTGCAGCGTATTGTCTTTGATTCCAGTTGTCAGACATGGTAAATCGTGGAACCGACCGACTCAGTTAATTGGTGGGTAGCAAGCATAAACACCAGGTGACAACTCAATCTTGTGTTTAAAGACTCTGGTGTTTATTGTGAAACCAATGTTTTCATGTAGTCTTCTGCACGACACATATAGTAGCAGTCAGCCATCATGTGTCAACTCTTTCCACTTTATCCTGAGTATATCTGTAGCATTAGCCAATTTACTGCTCATCCCGCCGTGCATCAAATCAAGGGACTGACCTGCCTGCAGGGCACTAACGCCACAAACTTTAGAAAGGAACATCATCCAATTTCAAAGTAATTAGTTTTGGATGAAATGTCATCATTAGAATGCACAGTGAATAAGGGGAGACTTTTTTCAATCAGAGGTTGTTGAAATGTAGAATTCTCCACCAGAGAATAGTGGAGTATAGGCTAGCTATTGGATGTATATACAAAGGAGCAAGATTGCAAGACATAAAAGTTATCTAAGGGTATATAGATTTGTGAGAAAAATTAATTACATTAGTTGGTGTCTGGAATGTGTTGCCTGATGAGTTGGTGGTGGCAGAAACTCTCATGGCATATAAGAAGCATCTCGCCAAATACTTGAATCACCAAGGTGTAGAAAGCTATGGGCCTAATGTGTGTAAGTTGGATTAGTAATAGATAGGTACTAAGCACAGCACAAACATAGTGGGATGAATGGCTTGTTTCTCTGCTGGATAACACTGCCACTTTAACCAGCCTTGATTGTATGGAATGGTGAAACAGCCTCAACGGGGCAAGTGGTCTATTCCTGCTCAGTTTAAACGTTTCTATAATTTGTTATGCTCTGTACTAGGCTGCACAGATTAATCATATTTTCTGTGTTAAGAAGCACGTAAACAGACCCTTTAGCCAAATTTGTCCATGCTGACCACGATGCCTATCAAAGCTAATGCCTGTGCCTGTGTTTGGTCCATAAGTACATAAGTGATAGGAGCAGAATTAGGCCATTTAGCCCATCAATTCTCCACCACTCAATCATGGCTGATCTATCTCTCCCTCCTAACCCCATTCTCCTACCTTCTCTCCATAAACCCTGAGACCAGTACTAATCAAGAATCTATCTATCTATGCCTTAAAAATATCAATTGACTGGGCCTCCACATCCTTATGTGACAATTAATTCCACAGATTCACCAATCTATGACTAAAGAAATTCCTCATCATCTTCCTAAAGCAATGTCCTTTAATTCTGAGGCTATGACCTCTGGTCCTAGATTTGTCCACTTGTGGAAACATTCTCTCCAGGCCTTTCACTATTCTGTAAGTCACTCTAATCCCTCTAAATCATCTGACCAATTGTGTTGCTCTTCAATGAGCAGTCATGCTTTGATGTTGAAAAGACAAAATATTATTCTTCCATCTTCCCTGACTCTTCTCTGTCCAATCTCTGTGCCATTTGCAATCATAATGTCCACTCCCCAAATACAGTGTTCCACAGCACTAAGGTGCTTTTGCACAGCGTGGCTAATAGATGTGAAATAATATGTGCCTTCTCGTGCTACCATTTCAATATTGCAGCAATTTTGAGAGTGTTTCAAAATGAGAATAATTGATTGTAGTCAGCGAACACTGCTGGGCAATTACTATGTGTGTGACTATTACAATTATAACCATTTCTGGGCTCACCATATCCTGTTGTAGGGTTAAACAAAATAAAAATCTTTCCCTAACATCAACTTTGAGAAAAAATAATCAAAACAGCTAACTGAAGATTACCTGTTAAAATATTTTGTTCTTTCATTCAATCTTATTTTCATTTGTTCTTTCATTCTTAATCCATTTTAATGTCACATTCTGCATGAAGAATGTTATCTTATGTTGAACCTTTATTTTTTTAATATTTATTATAATTCACACCCTCACACATCAGTTAATACCACCATTCTGTGTGCCAAAGGTCATCTCAGCACCAACGTTAAATGTCTACTTTTTTTTTGCCCAGTGCTTCAATTTAAATCAAATTTGGGTATCACTGGTTATAATTTGACATTGGATAATAATGCATAGAAGATCTTTTAATTTCTAGCAAGGAAACATCTAATATTGCTTTGTAGCATATATATTTTTTAAAGTACAGATATCAGGCTGCATCAAAAATAAATTATATCCAGTGTTGGGTGAATGTTTCGATTGAAAACAAGTGTAGGAATAAAACTGTTGAAATTGTTAGAATGGGTTTAATTCAATGAATTCAGTGAATTAGTCTGTTGCAAGCATGTTAATGGAATAATTCAAATTAAATCAGTTTATTTTTTTCGCTTTCATTTGGGTTTATGATGGTTTCTTAGCTTTCATGAAAGGTGCCACTGAAATCTAGCAGTGAACGCAAGGAAGTGCCCTAACAAAGAGTGAAACTTAACAGCTACTTGCTTAGCTTCTGGTGTGAAAGGCCTTGTAACAGTATTTATGCTGAAAGATTATTCTGGAGATCTCAGTTGATTTAACAATATTGATGCAGGAAGATTATTCCCGATGTTGGGGAAGTCCAGAACTAAGGGTTACAGTTTAAGGATAAGAGGGAAGTCTTTTAGGACCGAAATGAGAAAATCATTTTTTACACAGTGGTGAATCTGTGGAATTCTCTGCCACAGAAGGTAGTTGAGGCCAGTTTATTGGCTATATTTAAGAGGGAGTTAGATGTGGCCCTTGTGGCTAAAGGGATCAGAGGGTATGGAGAGAAGGCAGGGATGGGATACTGAGTTGGATGATCAGCTATGATCATATTGAATGGCGGTGCAGGCTCGAAGGGCCAAATGGCCTACTCCTGCATCTATTTTCTATGTTTTTATGTTTCTATGAAGGAATGCACATAACTCAACTTTGGGTGCTACTTACGTTAGGTGGCTTTGAAGCTCAGATATAAATTTAGATGAATAGTAACAGAAAGATCACCAGCAGAAGGATGGGGCATAACCGCAAAACCAACCGGAGCAAGAGCAGCACCAGCAGGCAAATAAATCAGCATCCATAGTAATCACAGCATTAGAACCAGGAGCTCCAGGACCATTCCAGCCTGCTACTCAGACTTCCATTGCCATGGGTGGGGGATTGGCAGGGAGACTTGTTTGGCTGGATACTATACCCATAAAATAAACTGCATAAGGACAGGATAAGCTTACTCGATAAGTTGGGATATCAATGTCTGAGGGGATTTAAGGAACTCAGTCAGATTGTGATAGACATCTGCAGGTGCTGGAACAAGATCTGAAATGTCTGGGGATTTGAACACCTGTCTATGCAAACACTCCAGTGACATAATAATGGAGTCCTGAATGTTAGTATTGAAGGCTTGGAATAAGACATTAAAACTGTGCCCTGCCTATTCGCTCAGATGGACATAAAAGATCTGATCAAAAACGAGCTAGGGAGTAATCTCCAGAAGCTGGTTCGAGTATCATCGAGGAACCCGTTACTCCGGCCAATCTCTTCTCTACCTTCCCCCTAGAGTCCCCCTAGTCCTCACCTTTCACAGTCCCCCTAGTCCTCACCTTTCACAGTCCCCCTAGTCCTCACCTTTCACCCCACCAGCCGTCACATACAAAAAGTAATCCTCCGTCAGTTTCGCCACCTCCAACGTGACCCCACTACTCGCCACATCTTCCCATCTCCCCCCATATCTGCCTTCCGCAAAGACCGCTCCCTCCCTAACTCCCTTGTCAATTCTTCCCTTCCCTCTCGGTCCACCCCCTCCCCGGGCACTTTTCCCTTGCAACCGCAAGAGATGCAACACTTGTCCCTTTACCTCCCCCCTCGACTCCGTTCAAGGACCCAAGCAATCGTTCCAGGTGCGACAGAGGTTTACCTGCATCTCTTCCAACCTCATCTATTGCGTCCGCTGCTCTAGATGTCAGCAGATCTATATCGGTGAGACCAAGCGGAGGTTGGGCGATCGTTTCGCCGAACACCTCCGCTCGGTCGGCAATAACCAAGCTGACCTCCCGGTGGCTCAGCACTTCAACTCCCCCTCCCACTCCGTCTCCGACCTCTCTGTCCTGGGTCTCCTCCATGGCCACAGCGAGCAGCACCGGAAATTGGAGGAACAGCACCTCATATTCCGTTTGGGGAGTCTGCACCCCGGGGGCATGAACATCGAATTCTCCCAATTTTGTTAGTCCTTGCTGTCTCCTCCCCTTCCTCAGCCCCCCTGCTGTCTCCTCCCATCCCCCAGCCTTCTGGCTACTCCTCCTTTTCCCTTTCTTGTCCCCACCCACCCCCGCCCCCGATCAGTCTGAAGAAGGGTTTCGGCCCGAAACGTTGCCTATTTCCTTCGCTCCATAGATGCTGCTGCACCCGCTGAGTTTCTCCAGCTTTTTTGTGTAATCTTCTCTACTTTCTTTCACATCACCTTCTCTGAGATCCTGCCACCCTCACTCTTAACTCTGCCTCATATGCTTACTCTGTTGTTGTACTTTGGTGTTTTGTTTGCAGAACTGTACTTCAAATTTCACTGCAGTTTTCAACCATCCTGCTGTTTTGCACTCAACATTGTATCTGTGCATTTCATGTGAAAGATTAATTTTATTATTACTCTGGAGTATATGACAATGAATTAATCTCTATCTGACTGTATCTGGACCAAATCAACATAATTAAAACCTAGTTATTATCACATTTCTATTAATTGCAATTGAAATTACTCACTGAAAGCAGTGACTAAACTTAAAAGTTATTTAATTGGTACTTATGTAAAAGGGACATGAGAGGTTCCATGTAAGTGCCTTTCCTTTCTTTTAGTGCTGCCAATTGACCGAGTAAGCACACTTCACCAGTGATGGTCTACTGCAAAAACAAGATAGAGTACAGTGGAACAGCTCTTAACTCTGCCTCATCGGGTTAACCTGATGGAATGTAGGAAATCTATTTCCTCAATAATATTCAAAATCAGCAACAATTTTTAACTGGCTGTTAGTTGCCAACCTATATTGATGTAACTCCTGAACAAATTACCCTTTAATTATACAAGGATTGTACATTCTCCCTGTGACCACATGGGTTTCCCCGGGAGCTCCAGTTTTCACCCACACTTCAAAGATGTACAGGCTTGTAGGTTAACTGGCTTCAGTAAAGACTGTAAATTGTCCTCAGTGTAGTAGTGCAAGTGTAGGGGGATGGCTGATTTGTGCGGACTAGTTGTGCCGAAGGGCCCCTTTCCACGCTGTATCTCTACACAAAACTAAACTAATTCTCCTAACAGTACCGCTTCCCGATTTTGTTTCCTTCGGCTATCCAAGTCTCTTGGCCCATAATAAACGGTGGCCTTATTTCAGCTTTTAAAACACTTGGATCTTTCTATGTCACCTATGCACACTGTGTTCTTGACAACAATGAGCACATGTCCGTCCAAGTTCCATGGCATGAATATATCAATTACACGATTTGGCAGATTATTCAATGCATGATATGTTTGGACACTTCAGGTAATGTCTCCACTTGGAGACATAGAATCGTAGTTGAACAGCACAGAAATTTTATTTGCCATCCCGCACTAATCACATTTCCCCACATTACAACCTTATCCTTCTATACTGTGTCTAATTAAGTGTCTCTCTAAATATCTCTTAAACCTTTGTTAGCATCTGAATCCACCATCACCCTTGGCATCATGTTTCAGATACCAACCATTCAGTGCCAAAATAATGCATTTTTTGATTGCTGAAGCATCACTCCAGTGACTAACAGTTCATTTCTGAAACATTCATAGCCTCCATCAATCTCGCCTTTCTTTTGTTTTCCCAGATATAGAGAGTTCAGGACTCCTTTCACACTGAGAGCATCCTTTGCATGCCTCTTAATTGACTTTCCCACATTCACTGTCTGACTACAAAGGCATGGTGTATTGGACAGAGCCGAGGGGGGAGGTATACAGCAACTCATATTTTGCTTGGGCAGCTTACACCCCAGCAATAAATACCTCCCCCCTCGACTCCATCCAAGGACCCCCACAGACTTTTCAGGTGAGGCAAAGGTTCACTTGCATCTCCTCCAACCTCATCTACTGTATCTGCTGCTCCAGGTGTGGACTCCTATATATCAGCGAGACCAAGAGCAACCTCAGTGATCATTTCGCTAAACACCTCCGCTAAGTCCGCTTAAATGTACCTGATCTCCCGGTTTCTAAACACTTTAAATCCCCCTCCCATTCCCACATTGACCTTTCTGTCCTGGGCCTGCTCCATTGTCAGAGTGAGGCGCAAATTGGAGGAATTTGGAGCACCTCATATTTCACTTGGGCAGCATACACCCCAGCGGTATGAACATTGACTTCTCTAACTTCAAGTAATCCTTGTTTTCCCTCTCTCTCCACCCCTCCCCCTTCCCAGTTCTCCGACCAGCCTTACTGTCACCGAATACCTTTTATCTCTGTTTGCTTTGTTGTTACCTTCTCCCAGCTAACAATGATTTATGCTATATTTTCCTTGATCTCCATTCCCTTTGACCTGTTTTCACACCTTTACACTTCTTTATCTAGGTATCTCCCTCTTGATGTCAGTCTAAAGAATGGTTGTGACCCAAAACGTCAGCCATTCCTTCTCTCCGGAGATGCTGCCTGTCCCGCTGAGTTACTCCAGCATTTTGTGTCTATCTTCGGTTTAAACCAGCATCTGCAGTTCCTTCATCGACAAGTGCATCTGGCCCCTTAGTTCAATACAATAGAAACACCAACTAGCCATCAGCACCATCTAGACAAAGGGGGTTCTTCAGGGTTCTGAATGCTTTTCGTTTAAAAAATTAATTATGACACACAGTTTGAGAGGCAGGGCCTTTACAAAAAATTGTAAGGACATCTTTAACAAAATTAAACCACAGATGCTATTAATATTCATTACTGTATTAAAAAAAAAGAAGTGTTATTTCCGTTTTGTATAACAATTTGCCATGTTGCACATAAAGCATGAGGTATGGTGTGTAACTGTTTGAAGTGTAGGTCTTAAAACCAAAGCTTCAAACAACCAAAGCCACCAAATGTCAGGGGAACCAAATCCGCAAAAAAACAATGAAACTAAACTGTTTGAGCAGAAAATCAATTGGTATAAAATCCCTTAATCTGCAACTGAAAAGCGCCATTGACTTATTTATTCAAAATAACTTAAGGCACTTTTAAAAATGGCTGATGATGTTATTTGATAAAAGCAGATTTTAGCCAATTTTATGAATGTTGCCAGTGAGGCAATTTAGCTGCTGCAAAGCACATTTTCAATATTGGCTCTATTAAGTATTTTCTGCACTAAAATTCACATATGCAGCTTTGAAGTTAATAAAGCAATGCGGTGCACAAAGCAGAATGCAATCTGAAAGCACCAGCTTTGAAAGATCACCAGACATATCCTTTTTGCAAAATAATCCGTGTTACTGGCTCAATTTCCGAAAAGTCGTGTTGGGATTTTTGGGTCATGGAGATGATTTTACTCACAAAGCTAATTCTGTAAATTGCTTTTTCATTTGCGGAGGCTCTTTTTGTCGTTCAATATATATTTATGTTTTAGCGATAAATGCAGTGGCCGAACAAGGCAAGTAGCAGGAGAGATGACAAATTGCAAAGGGGTAATGTAATTAAACGAGTCAGTAATTATACTGTTTGGGCAATTTTCTAAACCTTATATCTTATAACAGGAATTCTAACAAGCACTACCAATAACGAAATACATTGAAAATCAAGGGGAGGAGCTTCTGATATTTCAGTCCCAGAGAAAACTCCCTCTCGAAATTGAATTTAAAAAAATGTCAACTATTTTTCATTATAATGAAAATAAATAAAATGAATCAAATTTTGATAACTGAAAAATGACAAAAGTCTGTAAAGAAAAGTTCCTTTCAATACACTTGAAACGTATGATTTTTCTGAACTTAAGTTGTTTCAAAGCTTTGCACATTTAGTGCACACTACAGGACCAATTTCACTAATTTAAAATGTCATGTAAGCTCTTTCTCCCCTTTATATTCTTCAGTGAAAAACGATGAGAATTGATTAAAAATAAGGAAAAATCTCCTGTATTGAACTCATGCCAAGCCATTGAATAAATCTAATATTTTAAAGTGCGAAGCAGTTTCCCCGCACTTCAATTCAGCCCATTGTGATAATACGGGACTTTGAAAAAAATTCAATTAGTCCTACTTTTCAAACATTTCTCCCTTTCAATTATGTATCCAATTCCTTTCTGATAGTTACAACTACTTCCTTGATGAGACAAATTATCCTTATTTTGTTAATTCTTTTACCAAAAATGGCCATGTTATTTGCCTGGAGGTAAATGAAAGGCATCTATCTCATTCTTTAGTGCTAATTAAAGAGTACAATTTTTAATGTTCAAATACCTCCTGAATGGTGATTACATCAGAAGGAATGATCAGGGCTTCTGTGAGTATTCTAATCTTTCAAAAGACCATGGGGATGCTGGAAGTAGGGTTGCCAACATTCTCACTCCCAAATAAGGGAAAAAAGGTCAAAATTCCCGACGGCAATTCGTTGACTGATTTGGCCGTGGCTGGGTGAATGATGAGTTGGCCTGGGTGCTGGACTGCACACAAAGCCCAGCCGGCAGACTAGCTGAGGCGTTTTGGCCCGGGCGCCAGACTTTGCGCCTCCTTAAAACTCGTCAGCTGGCCCGCTGGCTGGGCTTTGTGTTCTGCTGCACGCAAAGTCCAGCAACCCATCCAACTCAAGAACCGATGATCGGCCATGAGAAGATCATGGTGTCAGCGGTAAGCGATGGTCAGTAGATCGGACAGCTGGCCGGGCTGCTGAACAACGGGGCCACGGGCGAGGCGCTGCTGCTGCCCCACGTCAGGACAGGTGAGGCGGGACCAGAAGCGGCCCTACAACACAATAGTCCCCTCGACCCGAGCAGTAGCAGTCAAATACGAGACAAGGCCGGTCCCGTATGAGACAAACCAATTTAGCCCAATACGGAATATCCCGGCTAATATGGGACAGTTGGCAACCCTAGCTGGAAGAGATGGCTTGAGTACAATATAGCTCACATCAGGAGGTCTGATTTCATTCCTCTGCAGGAAATCAATGGGAGTTGAGTATGTCAATAGACAATAGACAATAGGCGCAGAAGTAGTCCTTTCGGCCCTTCGAGCCAGCACCGCCATTTATTGTGATCATGGCTGATCATCCACAATCAATACCCTATTCCTGCCTTCTCCCCATATCGCTTGACGCCGTTATCTTTAAGAGCCCTATCTAGCTCTCTTGAAAGTGTCCAGAGAACCGGCCTCCACCGCCCTCTGGGGCAGGGAATTCCACATACTCACAACTCTCTGTGTGAAAAAGTGTTTCCTCATCTCTGTTCTAAATGGCTTACCCCTTATTCTTAAACTGTGGCTCCTGGTTCTGGATTCCCCCAACATAGGGAACATGTTTCCTGCCTCTAGCATGTCCAAACCCTTAATAATCTTATATGTTTCAATAAGATGCCCTCTCATCCTTCTAAATTCCATCGGATATAAGCCCAGCCGCGCCATTCTCTCAGCATATGACCGTCCCGCCATCCCAGGAATTAACCTTGTGCACATATGCTGCCACCCTCTATAGCAAGAATGTCCTTCCTCAAATTTGGAGACCAAAACTGCACACAATACTCCAGGTGTGGTCTCGCTAAGGCCCTGTACAATTGCAGGGAACCTCTTTACTCCTATACTGAACCCCTCTTGTTATGAAGGCCAACATGTCATTTGCTTTCATCACTGCCTGCATGCTTACTTTCATTGACTGATGAACAAGGACCCCCCAGATCCCATTGTACTTCCCCTTTTCCCAACTTGACACCATTTAGATAATAATCTGCCTTCCTGTTTTTGCTATCAAAGTGGATAACTTCACATTTATCCACATTAAACTACATCTGCCATGCATCTGCCCACTCACCTAATCTGTCCAAGTCACCCTGCATTTTCATAGCTTCCTCCTCACAGTTCACACTGCCACCCAACGTTGTGTCATCTGCAAATTTGCTAATGTTACTTTGAATCCCTTCATCTAAATGTCAAGAGAAACTGCAGTTAAGATCAGTTGTCTTCATGGGTACCCGGGCGTGGCGTCGACGGATGATAAGCCGAAGCAAAGAAGTGGAAGCCAAATAAACCAATGGAAACAAAGCCGAAACGCCAACTAACCAAAAGGGTGGGAGGCCTAAATGCAAACTAACCGAAAGGGCGGGTCGCTTAAAAGCCAACTAACCGAAAGGTTGTGTCACCTAAAAGCAAACTCACCGAATGGCTGCTCTGCCGAAATGCCACCTACCTGAAAGGCAGTGTCACCTACAAGCCAACGGACTGACTGCCGCTCGACAGAAAAGTCAAATAACGGACATGACGTTGCTGGGGGCCTGGACTTGTCAGCGATTGGTCCAGACCCCCGCGTCCATCACATCACTGTGGAGGGATGAACATTGTCCAACACTTTTGCTCCACCTGACCCACAGCCCGCGGAGGGTGGCCGTAGGAGAATGGCGGCTGTCCCAAGGGTTGCGCACCTTCGGCCACTTACAACTTGGTACTTGGGTTCAGATTGCCCTGTCACCTTTGGCTTGTGTGGGAAATTGAGGGATGGATTTGGGTTGAGCAGCAAATCAATAAATACCACGGATAGCTCGATGGAAAAGTGAATAAAACTGATTGGCTAAATCGTGAATTTAAGGAAGATCTTTGGTAGTAACCAGTGTTTTAGCAGCACCCCTAGATATGTAGATACAGCCAAAGTGATGTTAATGGTGCTCAAAGAATGCCAAGGTGATGCAAGGAGTGGGATAACACAGAAATGTGATTTATATTTTTAGAAGATAAAGTCGCAAGTTCATCATCTCAGACTCCTTTAAAATTTGTAGAGGTAAACGAGTGCAGGCCCTCCAGCGAAGAGCTAAGCCCACTGGTAAAGATAGCTATGGAATTGAAAACAGACAGCAGTCGAGTCAAACACATATCAGGATACAACACATGTTTATTAAACGTACTTACAGAATCAGTCTGCAGGACATAACAGTTCCTAGCAGCTACTCATACTGAATGGCATTCGCAAACTCTTGCTAATATAAAACGCATATTGGGTGGAGCAACTACTAACAAGCACTACAATTGGCTAGTAGGATATAACCAATCTACATCTTTCCTTGTAGAAACAAAAGCATCTGTATTTAGGAACATGGCGGCTAACCAATATAAGTAGCGGAATGCAAATAATGCAATAATGGAAGTTTATATAGTTACACAAAATCACCGTATCTAATGGGTGGCCTGCTAACCCGTCCTGCACGTGTGCGGTACGAATTTGCTTCACCTCCTTTCACTGGAGAAGATACCAGGGAGGGAACGGGAGATGTGACCAGGGACCTGACGGGGTGGGGAGGTGGTGAGATAGGCGAGCCAGGCACCGAACACCGCTGATAGTGGAGCAGCAGGACCGGTAGTGGGAGGGAATACAAAACACAAGACATGGTCATGTTTGACTAAACTTCTTGAATTTTTTGAAGAGGTTACTAGGGAAATTGATAAGGGTAAAGCAGTGGATGTTGTCTATATGGACTTTAGTAGGGCCTTTGACGAGGTTCCTCATGGAAGGTTGGTTAAGAAGGTTCAACTGTTGGGTATAAATGCAGGAGTAGCAAGATGGATTCAACAGTGGCTGAATGGGAGACGTCAGAGGGTAATGGTGGATGGCTGTTTGTCGGGTTGGAGGCAGGTGACTAGTGGGGTGCCTCAGGGATCTGTGCTGGGTCCTTTGTTGTTTGTCATGTACATCAATGATCTGGATGAAGGTGTGGTGAATTGGATTAGTAAGTATGCAGATGATACCAAGATAGGGGGTGTTGTGGATAATGAAGAAGATTTCCAAAGTCTACAGAGTAATTTAGGCCATTTGGAAAAATGGGCTGAAAGATGGCAGATGGAGTTTAATGCTGATAAATGTGAGGTGTTACACCTTGGCAGGACAAATCAAAATAAGACGTACATGGTAAATGGTAGGGAATTGAAGAATGCAGTTGAACAGAGGGATCTGGGTATAACCGTGCATAGTTCCTTGAAGGTGGAATCTCATATAGACAGGGTGGTAAAGAAAGCTTTTGGTATGCTAGCCTTTATAAATCAGAGCATTGAGTATAGAAGCTAGGATGTAATGTTAAAAATTGTACAAGGCATTGGTGAGACCAAATCTGGAGTATGGTGTACAATTTTGGTTGCCCAATTATAGGAAGGATGTCAACAAAATAGAGAGAGTACAGAGGAGATTTACTAGAATGTTGCGTGGGTTTCAACAACTAAGTTACAGAGAAAGGTTGAATAAGTTAGGTCTTTATTCTCTGGAGCGCAGAAGGTTAAGGGTGGACTTGATAGAGGTCTTTAAAATGATGAGAGGGATAGACAGAGTTGATGTGGACAAGCTTTTCTCTTTGAGAATAGGGACGATTCAAACAAGAGGACATGACTTCAGAATTAAGGGACAGAAGTTTAGGGGTAACATGAGGGGAACTTCTTTACTCAGAGAGTGGTAGCGGTGTGGAATGAGCTTCCAGTGGAAGTGGTGGAGGCAGGTTCGTTGGTATCATTTAAAAATAAATTGGATAGGCATATGGATGAGAAGGGAATGGAGGGTTATGGTATGAGTGCAGGCAGGTGGGACTAAGGGAAAATAATTGTTCGGCACGGACTTGTAGGGCCGAAATGGCCTGTTTCCGTGCTGTAATTGTTATATGGCTAAGACATCTGGATATGTAGACGCAGGACGTAGTTCCATCATTGGAAGGAGATGTTGACGGTTGCATCTGTAAATGGCTCCGTCCGCTTCAACCAGATAAGACAGCGATTCTTTGGCAGGGCTATAGATGTGACCCAGATGGCCATAGCCCTTGTTGGTCTGGAGGTGAACCACCTGTCCACTGGTGAGAGGTTTAAGTGGTTCACTGGATTTGTCAAAAAACATTTCTGTGTATCGCGTTTGAATTGTAGTTGTTTCTGGACCACAGGCGGAGAACGAACTTGTAACTGCAAAAGCTGCTGGGACACTGGCAGGGGAACACTGGTTTGGCGAGACATCAGTCGCTGGGCTGGGGAACCCAGTATGGGATCCCTTGCAATGCTCCTTAAGTTGAGCAGATTTAGGTAGACGTATGATTTTGCAAGGTGTGAATGCTCCATTAGTTGTTTTGCGTTTCGGACGGCTCGTTCGGCGAGTCCGTTGGACTGCGGGAATTCAGGACTTCTAGTAATATGTTGGAAGTCCGATCGTGTTACAAAGGTTTTGAAAGACTGGCTGGTGAACTGTTGTCTGCTGTTGTCAGACAGAAAACGTGCAGTGGAGCCGTGCACGGAGAAGTGGCGCTGCAACTTCTGGATAACCGCTTCAAATGTAATGGTTTGGAGTAGATCGATGTCGAACCAGCCCGAATAAGAATCATCAAGAACGAGATAGTGTTTCCCATGCCGTTCGAATATATCAGTGGCTAACGTGGACCACAGTAGAGGAGGAACTGGGTGCGGCAGGAAGGGCTGCTTCTGCTGATGTAGCTTCAGGCTTTTGCAGACGGCGCAGACTTCAGTTTATCACCTATGTACTTGGTCATACCAGGCCAGCAAAACATGCTTTGTGCCCATTGTAGGGTTGCCTCCACGCAGCGATGGCCCCTGTGGATGGAATTGAAGTACTTGTCCCGGAAGACAGCTGGGACAACTGCCTTGTGGCCCTTAACTATAATCCCATCCTGTAACACCAGTTCGTCGTGAACCAAGAAGTATGGGCGGATTGCGAATGGGGTGTTATGTTGTTTATCCAGCCAGCCAAGCCGGATGACTGCAGACAGCAATTGTAAAGTCTCGTCAGCAGCCGTGTGTTCTGCCAGGCTGCTCAAGCAATCAATAGGAACATACTATACCTTCACTACTGAGAACTGGTCCTGTTCAGAGAGTTGTTGTAAGTTGGTTTTGCGTGGGGCCCTTGTTCGCATGTCACCTATGTGCATGTCCTTGCCTTTTTTATAGACAATGTTGAAATCAAACCACTGCAGCTGCATCATCATCCGTTGTAGGTGGGCTGGGGCAGCGTGAATGGGTTCATTCAAAATAGTGACCAGCGGCTGGTGGTTAGTCTCTATAGTCACCGACTTTGCAAAAATAAAGGGCTTAAATTTTGTGCAGGCGAAAACCACTGCGAGCGATTCTTTTTTGATCTGGGCGTAACGTTGTTCAGTGTCAGTTAGTGTGCGCGAGGCATAAGAAACAGGCCTGCAGTTGCCATCTGTAGTGATTTGCAGGCAAGCAATGCCGAGTCCGTACTTGGATGCATCGCAGGTGTGCGTCACTGGTAACTCCAAAGCAAAGTAGGCAAGAGTGTCGAAAGCACTTTGGTGCTGCGGATACCTGGACCATGCAGCGTCTTTGTGTGTCAGTTCCCACAGGGGGGGCAGATATGTCACTGAGGTTGGGAATAAATCTCCCCAGTTAGTTGACCATTCCAAGGAACATTTGTAGACTCGCAATGTCTGTAGGAACCAGCATCTCATTGATAGCTGCAGCTTTGGATAGGTCTGGACTTAGACCATCACTTGTGAAAACATGTCCGACGTATGTAATTTCCAGGACTCGAAGCGTGCACTTCAGGGGATTGAGTTTCAGCTGAAAGTCTTTGGCACGGTCTAGTACTTTCTTCAGATTAGCATCATGTTCAGCCAGGTCACGTCCGTAGACGAGAATGTCATCAACAATGGTGGCGCATGGATACTCAGCAAACAATTGTTCCATCGTACAAAGAAAAACTTTGTTGGCGGAGTTGATGCCAAAGGGCATTCTCAGAAATTTGTAGCGGCCAAAGGGGGTGCCAAACGTAGTAAGATTGGACGAGTCTGGGTCCAGTGGAATCTGCCAAAACGAGCTTTTGGCAACCAGAACGGAGAACACTGATGTGTTGCCTATTTGAGCAGCAACTCCCTGTACTGTTCACTTATGGTAATGCGAGCATTTGCTAGCAGTGTTGAGATCTCTGGGTTTATGCAGATATGGATTTCCTCCTTTTTTTTTTAATTGCAACCACCATGGTGGAAACCCAGTCAGACGGGTCAGTAACTTCAGCAATAACACCCATGGAGACCATCCGCTTGAGTTAATTGTGCACTCTGTCACATATGGCATGTGGAACACTTTGTGGTGCTTGGACCACAGGAGTGACGTTGGGATCAACGACAATGTGGTATTTGAGGGACAACTTGCCAAGCTCGTTGTTAAGCAGTTCTTTGTATTGAGAGAGTACTTGCTGAATGGGTCGCTTAGCGGGAAAGATTTGATGGACAGTGCAGCCAAAGTATACCAGGCCTAGATCGTGACATGCATTGATACCGAGCAAAGTCTCTGAATCCCCCTTGAGGATATAAAACTTTAGGGGATGGGGCTGCGTGTCTATGGTGCATTTTAAATTAGTCTGTCCAAGTGGGTGTAGAACATCTCCCCCATGGGCCCGAAGCGTAGCTGAGGCCTTTTCAATACGTTCAGTATTATGAATTTAAAAAAACTCTGATAGGGAGATGATGTTGCATTTTGTGCCCGTATCAACCTTGGTGATCACAGGTCTGTTATTCACAAACATGGTTACCTCAGGGTCAAGTTGCTCGTTAGACGAAGGGAGGAGAGAGTGGATGGCTGAACTGTTATCAGATTCAGATTCACATTCAGATTCAATTTTAATTGTCATTGTCAGTGTACAGTACAGAGACAACGAAATGCATTTAGCATCTCCCTGGAAGAGCGACATAGCAAACGATTTGAATAAATAATAATAAGTGTCCGGGGGGGGGGTGGTGATTGGCAGTCACCGAGGTACGTTGTTGAGTAGAGTGACAGCCGCCGGAAAGAAGCTGTTCCTCGACCTGCTGGTTCGGCAACAGAGAGACCTGTAGCGCCTCCCGGATGGTAGGAGGGTAAACAGTCCATGGTTGGGGTGAGAGCAGTCCTTGGCGATGCTGAGCGCCCTCCGCAGACAGCGCTTGCTTTGGACAGACTCAATGGAGGGGAGCGAGGAACCGGTGATGCGTTGGGCAATTTTCACCACCCTCTGCAATGCCTTCCGGTCGGAGACAGAGCTTTCAGTACTTTCAGTACTTTCAGAGCGGGTAATGGCAAGTTAGGCTCTTGATATTCCTTATCAGCAATCTCATGTTGTAACAGGTGCAGGCTTGTCCTTGGGGCGGACTGAGTCGCACGGGAACAGCAACATCTTGCAAAGTGGTTTAATTTCTTGCAGAAATTACAGGTTTTACCATAAGCAATACAGAACTGTCGACCCATAGCATGAAAATAGTTGCATTTACGACATCGAGCAGCAGACAATCTCTGATGCCAGGCTGGGGAGGGCTGGGAATGGCTGTTATGAGAAGAGGTGTCTGTAAGCTTGACGCTATACTGCGAAAACTGACCAGAGGTCACAAATTTAGTGTGAGAAGATGTTATCTCAGCAATCTGACAGGCGTGCTCGGCTTGATTAAGGGTCATGTCAGTGGAGCAGTTCATCACTTAATTTGCTATCAAGCATACGTCCAACAATTTTGTTACGGATGAGTTCATCGCACAGGTCACAAAACTGGCAGCGTGCAGCCATGTGTTTTAATCCGCCGATAAAATGTTCAATTGGTTCATCAATCTGTTGCATACAAGCATAACACTTGGTAAGTTTAATAATGTACAATGGGCTTTGAGGGCAGGTCAAATCCCCGCTTGGAGTGCATACTGTCTGAACCTTTGCAATGGAATGTAATTAGACGGGCACACCGCGACGCCCTGGGTCCCATCAATGCTAAAAATGCATTTCGTTGCTCTGTACGACTAGGACAATACAATTGTCATTTCATTTTTTCATTTTCTAAAAACGGCAGGCCACACAACTCACTTTGTGAAAGACGGCAGGGTCATCAATCACGCATTCATTAGGACCTCATTAGCATCCACGGCAGGCTCAAATGTGAAATTGTCGGCACGATTCATTGCCTCTAGGCCAGCTTCATTGAGTAATACAAGAGGGTCGTTGTGATGAACGATGCGAACATAGTGAGTGTAGTCATGCTCGAAAAGACGCCAGCGTTCAGCAATGTCAGAATCAAAGATCAGAGCACTAGGACATTGAGACGAGTTTGCCATGATAGAGATAACCGGCACATAAACAAATTTTAAAATACAAAAACCTGATAAATGTGAACGGAGTAGGTAAGACTCACTCTCTGACACATGTAATGAGTCGAGTCAAACACATATCAGGATACAACACATGTTTATTAAACGTACTTATAGAATCAGACTGCAGGCCATAACAGTTCCTAGCAGCTACTCATACTGAATGGCATAGGCAAACTCTTGCCAATATAAAATGCATATTAGGCAGAGCAACTACTAACAAGCACTACAATTGGCTAGTAGGAAATAACCAATACGCACAGTGTTGGAAACACCACCGGCTGAACTGACAGAGCACAGACAACTTAAGAAGAAAAAATATTTCATCTGAAATGATCAAAGTTTTGGACAAAGCTTTTTCAATATCTCAATTTTCAATGTTATCCCACTTTCTCATTCATTCCCTGCACATTAGGGGTGATTTACAGAGGACGACTCACCTACAAACTCGCATGTTTTTGGGATGTGGGAGAAAACTCGCTCAGTAACATGAAGAACGTGCAAACTCCAGGCAGCACACAAGGTCAGAATCAAGGTCTCTGGCGCTCTGAGGCAGCAGCTCCACTAGCTGCATCACCCTGCTGCCACCATTATTTATGAAAGTTTGCCCATTGAAATTGGAGAATAACTAACATGATTCCACAATTTCAGAAAAAAAAGGCTTATCAAGGAGAGATTAATCATTATTTTCTGGTAATTCAGTTAGGAAGTAATTTGGAAACAAAAAGCTGATGATGTAAGTTATGAATAAGCTTTCTGCCAAAAATTAACCCATTGGCTTCCTCACAATTTTCATACCAGTAACACAAAGCTGTGTGGCAAAAGCTGAAATGGGGGAGGAAATATAGGGGGGGGGGGGGGGGGGGGGGTGACATTGAAGCACTGAAGAGATAGAGAATCAGAAGGATACATTTTAAAGAATGTAAAAGCGCAGAATGATGAGAGGGGGAGGGGCAGGAGGAGGAGGGGGAGGGGGTGGGGGAGGGGAGAGGGGAGAGGGAGAGTGAGAGGAGAGAGGGAGAGTGAGAGTGAGGGAGAGTGAGAGGGAGAGGGAGAGGGAGAGGGGGAGAGGGGGAGGGAGAGGGAGAGGGAGAAAACACCTGTTAAAAGGTGCAATAATGCTAAAACAGTAAGAAGTTAAGATGCACCAGCCAACATGTTTGTGCATCTGAGTTCAAATCAACTTTTGAGTTACAAATGATTTATATAATGAATAATGCATCACTTCTCATGATAGGAATATATCACACAAAAATGTCAATGATGCATTTTGTCCAGCCCTTGTAATTTATCGAATTTTGCTTCATTAAATGTTTTTTTCAGAAACATCTCTCTTTTGTAAATTGAGAAATGGCTATGTATTGTCCCCTTCTATGTGTCAAATGTCAAATTGTAACTGTTGTCCAGATGTTCTATCCACAGATGCTGCCTGACCCGCTGAGTTACTCCAGCATTTTGTGTCCATCTTCGGTGTAAACCAGCATCTGCAGTTCCTTCCTACACATTATATTTCATTAGTCTATTATCATTGCTATAATGTTAGACATGCAACCATCATTGGGAACTGTTCAGTACGTGTTGAGACTTCTTAATAATAGGGTGAAATCTGGATTGTGAGATGAAAGTTCAGGTGGAATTTAATCTAAGCAGGTAACATCTAGTAAAGCAAATCCATTGCACTTTGCTTGCTTAAGATGTCATTTGAAGCCCTGCAATGTTGTTCACCTTGTTTCAAAATTCCTTATTCGTCCTTATTCTACATGATGTAAATAATGACATTCTGCAAAATGTCTCAGTTTTTGATGTTGCCACTCATATTATTTAGAAAATAAGTAAATATATATTTCCAATCGTGCCAAAAATACTGAGCTTGAACTTGCTATCAATGCTGGAAGTGCTTAACTGTGAAGCACTTTGTCAAAATATTCATTGCAATAATTGACAGTAGATCTGGAACCCAATCAAGTAGGAAATCATATATTAAATGAAATGTACATAATTTGAAGTGTTTCATTTTATGTAATAATTGTTCATTGGGTGACAGGATAGCATAGCGGTTGAGCTACTACCTTACAGCGCCAGAGACCCAATTTCGATCCTGACTACAGAGGTTGTACATTCTCCCCATCACTTGCATGGGTTTTCTCCGAGATCTTCGGTTTCCTCCCGCATTCGAAATATGTACAGGTCTGTAGGTTAATTGGCTTGGTATAAATGTAAATTGTCCCTAGTGTGTGAAGGATAGTGTTAGTGTACAGGGATGGCTGGTCGGTGTGGACAGTGGACTGAGGAGCCTGTTTCCATGCTGTATCTTTAAAACTAAAACTAAATAGACCTTGTTGTGGCTATTATTTTAATTATAGTAAATATATTTCATTATATTGTTTGCTTGCTTCATTTGGCTGTGGAATATAACCGTATAGTGTACGCCTCTGAGCTTCACTTGAGTGTTTTGACAATGAAAATTACATTATCCTGGAAAGGTGCAGAAATGGTTTATGCCAGGTCTCAAGTGCCCAATGTATAGAGAGCGGTTAAACAGGCGGGGACTTTAGTCCTTGGAGTGCAGGAGCTTGAGCGTTGATCTTATAGAGGTGCATAACATAATGAGAGGAATAGGTAGGGTAATTGCACATAATTCTTTACCCAGAGTAGGGGAATCGAAAACTAAATTTAAAGTGAGAGAGATGAGATTTAATAGGAACCAGAGGAGCAATTCTCTTTAGTCAAAGGTGGTAGGTATATGGGACGAGCTGCCGACGGAAGTAGTTGAGGCATATCCCCCCTACACTAGTCCCACCTGCCTGCGTCTGGTCTATATCCCTCTAAATCTATCTTATGCAATGTACTAATTCAATATGTAGATGGAGCATGTTGGTCAGTGTGGGCAAGTTGGGCTGAAGGGCCTGTTTCCAAACAGTAACCACAGCATGAATTGCTTCTTTTATTAAAAGAAATCTCCAGTATATTTGGTGAGAACTCAAAAGTTGGCAATGAAAATTTAAATGCAAATTAATAATATCTGTGATACTGGTGGCATTATTTAAATGAAGTGAATCAGTTTGCCTGTGTTTCAAAGAACTATTGAGCAATGAACATCTCTTGGTATTGAACAAATGTAGTAACAGATGCTGGCAAGCTTTTTTTTTTACAGTGATAAGGAAATGTTGTGTTTTTATATGCCATTAAGCCATAATTCAAAAGGGAAACTTGAGAACAAGAGAGACCAACTGCTGAGCCTGACATTGGAGCAATGAGCCCTCAAGGCACATCTGTCTCGTGTGGAAGAGCAATGGTGCTGCGACATTAACAAGTGCAGAAACCAATGCATCTGCCGACATGTACAGGTATCTGTTTTCATGTTTCTGAATTTGTGAAATGAATGTAAAACATTACAGATACCAGATGCAAATGAACAAAAATAGTTCAGAAGAACATTTAACCTTTTCGGCATGGTGGCGTAGCGGTAAAGTTGCTGCCTTACAGCACCAGTGACCATGGGTGCTTGTCTGTACAGAGTTTGTACATTCTACCCGTAACCTGTATGGGTTTTCTCCGGGATCTCCAGTTTCCTCCAACACTCCAAAGACGTACAGGTTTGTAGGCTAATTGGCTTTGTATAATAGCAAATACCTAGTGTGTGTAGGATATAGTAAAGGGCCTGTCCCATGAGCATGCGACCTGCATGCGGCAAGCACGACCAAACCGGGAGCGGGGGCCGCGCGGAGGTCGAGTGATCCCCGTACAGGGCCGGTCCCACCAGCATGCACCTGCATGCGGTGAGCGTGACCAAACCGGAAGCGGGGGCCGCGCGGAGGTGATGTGAAGTTCGAGCGAAGTCCGCGGGAAGTTCGCTCGTGACGTACGGCTTCAAGACCCTGTGTACGGCGTCAAGATGCTGCGTATGCCCGTCAAGGCGGTGCGTACGGCGTTGAGGCGGCTGCGGGCCGGCAGGCCGTTGCCACGCGGAATTTTTGAACATGGTCAGTTTTTCGGAGCCCCGCGCGATGTCGGAACCTGCTCCGCACAACTCCATACGGCTCCGGCGATCGAAGTGGGACCCGGCCCTGCGAGGCCGTACGGCTCAAGTGACCACATTAGATCGCGCTTGCTTGCATGTAGTAGCAGGCAGATCAATGACAACACAGAATGGATTTGGATCACACCGTATTTATGAAATTCTGATTCAATGCAACACCGAATATAGAAAGGTTGTTTTCATGCTAATTCACAGGTTGCAAAAATATGTGGCATAACAGTGGCGAAAGATACATTCTCGCTACAAGCAGGAGGAATGGTCTTTTATGTTTTCCTCCATTTTGTTTCATCAGTCGGGTCTTGAAATAAAGTCATCAAAAGCCCGCTTTAGGTTCCTGCTGTGTGATTGGCCTATGCAATTTGATTCCCGATTTGTCGGTAATAATAATAATGCAACCTTATATGGTTATTTTAAACAAACTTGCTGGTTCAGCCTGTGGCTCGGGAAATCAGTCGTAGCATGATAAAATCAATTTATGTTCTACAGATGCTCAATAGACTGCCTACGGCTTGGGTTGTCACCTATTCTTGTATGTATTCAGAGTGCTGGGATAGTACCAAAAAGCAGTACTTTGCTTCTTCAGGAGATGGGAAGCATCCGTTTAATGCTCATGTTACATTTAAAAAGGTACAGATTTCTGAGCTCCTGGAGTTCATTTTAAATGGTCTTTGACAATATTGAGTTATAGGGTCATTAACGGTGCCAAGGTACTTTCCATCAGATTTGCTGCAGCAAACGAGATCCACTTTGTTGGGTTCAACCCGGATATTGAGTTGGTTAAGGATCTCTTTAACACAAGTATTCCCAGGACAAGTACAATGCAGTATGGGAGGTTGACATTGTGCTAACACTATTTCACCAGGGCGTTCCAGCAACATTCTTAGCTTTGGCCGGATCTCATTAGGTAGTTATTCTGCTGGCGCTGTTTTAGCGCAACAGGTCACTCGCTACATAATTGCGACAGGACAGGATGATTGCATCTGTAAATAATATGTATAGTATTTTATGTTATAATTTATTTAAGCAGAGCAGTCTAAGGTCTCAAAATAGGTCAAGGCATACCCAGGGACCTTTCATTATGTGAGGGAACTCATATACAACAATACGTCAAGGTCACCAAGAGCCTTCGAGACTCTGAGCTACCTATGATTGTTAGTTACAAAAAACTTTATAAGAACATATCTGTTCAGACCTTTCCAGGTGTTATAACGGAGTTGAGTTCTGCAGGAGTAGATACTTATTCCAGATCTCACTCCACCAGGGCTGCTATAACAGCAGCAGCAAGGGTTAATTACGTTCCGCTGGACCACATCCTAACGGCTGCAGCATGGTCAAATGAACGAATTTCCAAACATTTTATAATAGCCCGTTGCCAGACCAGGGGTATTTATCAACTTTATTTTACATTCTGTTATAGTTTCCATCCGGATGAGAGATGTGACTATTATTACTACTTTATTTAACAGCATCAGCATGTTTAAATCTATGTCGTGACTGTATGCATTATGAATGTTTTCCCTCATTTGTCAATGGAGCAGTTGTGGTTGTGTAGACTTGTTTCTCATGGCATGAAATCACAGAGCTTTGAAATCTTCATGTAGTCACTCACGTGACTCCGAAGTAAAATAGTAAGATTAAACGAGAACTTACCAGTTTGAAATTTGATCTTTATTTTATGAGGAGTTACGATGAAGGACTACGTGCCCTCCGCTCCCAACCCTCATAAAGGTCATCTGGTGGTTCTAGTCTTCTCTCATCTTACTATTATACTACAGTCACTATCATCTGTGATTTCACACCGCTGCTTTGAAGATTGACGCACGTGCGGCTGTACGGGGTTCTTCACGTAGTCCCACATCGTAACTCCTCATAAAATAAAGATCAAACTTCAAACTGGTAAGTTCTCGTTTAATCTTACTATTCTTATTTGCCCCTTAAATCATTTTTTTCATCAGCCTGCCATTTTTTATGTCGTATGTCATCAATAACATGAACTAAATTATATTTTGCAAATGCACTATTTTATGTGTAACACACCGCAGGGAACAGCAGCATAACTTCATTTGAGGTCAGCTCATTATGCTAATAAGTTGAGATCCTTGAAACTTCAGTGCATCAAAAAGGGCTGCTCGCAAGCGGGAAGTAAATGGAAAAAGAGGATTAAAGAATGGAAGGAAGAGGCGCAAAGAAGGTAGGACGCATCGCGCCATAGGAGTTAGATAGATAATGCATGCCATAGAGGGATAGAACTACGTACAAATGGGGGAGCATTGAAGGAGTGGGAAGTGTTACAAGCAGAATGTAATTAGCTTGATGAGCAAAAGAAAAAAACAGATAAAGAGAAGGGCCCTATTGATGGCGGACTGGTCAACAGACAATTGACTATGCAAAATGATAATTACCTAATACCAACAGTCCTGCATGTAGTCATTAGTTCAGTTACTTACAATATCACAATTTTCCCTGTGATCAGCTCTAACATGCCCATTTGTGGACTTGTCTGTATTCTGCACTTCTCGGTTCCCTTATTTTCCTTTCAGTTACCTGTCTTTTGTCAGCTCTCGTGGTCTAATGGTGCCCCTTAATTAACCCATAGCTAGCAGTTAGCCCGTGGCTAGCAGTATGAGGTAAGCCTTGCAAGTTCTTCATAGTTCCACAATTTTGTTTTGCAATGTTTCAACGCTTAGCTCCTAGTCATGTACATATTAACCCTTGATCCTTGGTACAGCCTCTGGATGTACCAAGTAATCATTTTTATAATGTAGAAATCATAGCAGCTGACTTGAACACAGCAAGCTCACGTCAACAGTAACAATGACTAAATGATTTGTGTTACAGGGTAAATATTATACCCAACACATGTGTAATACCCCCTTTTTTCCAGATATCATTGATATCATTATGTTTAAGAAGGAACTGCAGATGCTGGAAAATCGAAGGTAGACAAAAATGCTGGCGAAACTCAGTGGGTGAGGTAGCATCTATGGAGGGAAATAAATAGGCGACCGTCTGAAGAAGGGTCTCGACCCGAAGCGTTGCCTATTTCCTTCACTCAATAGATGCTGCGTCACCCGCTGAGTTTCTCCAACATTTTTGTCTACCATTGATATCATTATATTGAGCAACAGATATTCAGTTTTAATATCTTGTCGAGAGCAAAGGGGCACCCAGCATGGGGGGAGCGCCAAGAACAAAGGGCGACCACTGGAAACTAAATGGTATACATTGTAACTTTGTTGGCGTCCTATACGTGGCGACTCTTTGTATAATTGTGTATGCCAAACAAAGAATCTCACTGTAACATGTCACATGTTATAATAAAGTATCATTAATTAATTAATTGATTAATTGATTAATTAATTAATTTATTCATTCATTGTCCAAAATAAATCATCTCCAGAACAGTGCGCATTTTACTTAATACTCATGTACTAGTACATGTCAATTCAGATTTTCAAATTTGTTTCTGGAATGTGTCTTGAAAGTTCAACCTTTCAACTCAAAAGGTGGTGGAGACTCAAAAGCTTCAAAATCCTGGGCGTGCATTTCTTTGAAGATCTGTTCTGGACCCAGAACATTGATGCAATCATAAATAAAGCCCAGCAAGCCTCTACTTCCTGAGAAGATTGAGGAGATTTGGTATTTCAATGAATACTCCCCTGAACCTCTACAGGCATACTGTAGAGAACACTTTGACTGGTTGCATCATGGTCTGATTCAGCAACTTGAATGCCCAGGAACGACGAAGAATGCAAAAAGTGGTGAACACTGCCCAGTTTATCACGGGAGCTGACCTCCCCACCATCAAAAGGATCTATAAGAGTCGCTGCCTCAAAAAGACAGTCAGCATCAGCAGAGACCCACACCACCCTGGCCACACACTCATTTTAGACCATAGACAATAGGTGCAGAAGTAGGCCATGGACTGTGATCATGGTTGCCATCAGGAAGAAGGTACTGAAAAGGTAAGAAAGTCCAGGTTCATGTACAGCTTCTTCCCTATAAGCATCAGGCCATTAAACATTACAACCTCCAAATGGGCTCTGAATTACATAGATGTGGGGGCATTATATTTGACTTTGTACTATTATTGTTTGTTTATTTGTCTATTTTTTTTAATATATACAGGTCCACCACCGATTTTCCAGTATCCTTGGCTATAGACCTTTCTGAATTATCCGTTTTGCCAGACCACAGAGGTATGTTCAAGTACTGTATGCTTTTGTAATTATGTCCCTTTTAAAGCTGGTGCCAGACCACCAGATGCTGGAACATTGGTGGTGGACCTATACATACACTGAACTTTTTTTTTGTTATGGTTTTTACCAATTACTTTGCTCACACATCCGTTGTGCTGCTGCATTGTTCTGTCTCAGGGCAAATGACAATAGAATACGCTTGACTCTTGACACAGCCAGCACATATGAGTTTATTAAATTTATTGACAATTCTTGATCACAAAAAACAAAGTTGTGATCTTCTAAGGATAGATTTGTATCAAGATATTCTTTGCTAAACATGTGGGGTTTTTTTTAAGAATGTCTTTACTCACATTAAGACTGGAAGCCAGTCTCACATACATACACACACTGAATTTAGTTTCTATCAGTTGCACTCTGCCATTTCTGGAAAGGTTCACCTATGGACTGGTTAAATCTCAGGTGAAACTGATATATATGTAGGATCATCAATATTAAGTGCAGCCCTCTGGTATTTCCACTGTTGTAACCACAAGTAGATTTATCTTGAATACTTTTCCAAGGCATTACCTTGAAATTCTTTTTTGAAGTCTCAATTTTTACTTTCTTGCCTCCATCTATTTCCCTGTTATTCTCTTCAACTCAATTTCTTCAATCCATTACTATTTCTCATATGGCTCTCCCTTTTCTCTTTGTGATTATAACATTATCTCCCTTCCCCCAAGCCCTCTCTCTCTCTCCCCCCCCCCCCCCCCCCCCCCCCCCCCCCCCCCCCCCCCCCCCCCCCCCCCCCGTTTTATCTTCTTCAATTGTGTCCTTCATTATTTTTCAGAGTTTTCAATAAGTGCCTGTGCCCCCTAAAGAAAAAAAACAAGATGGCTACTGTAGTCTCCAGGTTATTCAGCACTGGCTTTTGACATAGTAGACGCCAGGAACAAGCTCTCAACATTTGCTCAAGGTATGGAATTATTGCTTGAGAATTGAATGGAAATGGAAAGCCCAACAATTCGTCATGTTGATGTGAAGTGAAATGATGTGTTAACTTGCATAATGTTTGATGG
Source organism: Leucoraja erinaceus (assembly GCF_028641065.1). Classification (NCBI taxonomy): domain Eukaryota; kingdom Metazoa; phylum Chordata; class Chondrichthyes; order Rajiformes; family Rajidae; genus Leucoraja; species Leucoraja erinaceus. Next base: position 65,529,379 of record NC_073378.1, read on the forward strand.
AAATTAAAAAAAATACAAAAACACTGCCGTCCATTTATTCCACTAATACAGCCTTGAGTTACAATTTAAGCCACATGCTAGCCACAGATGTAGATCTACAATCACATATTACAATCGTGCCTCACTCTTAAATCTCTCTTTACCTTGCACTAAACGTTATTCCCTTATCATGAAGTAAGACACAAAAAACTGGAGTAATAGCCCTTTTTCACGGGGCAACTTGACGCAAGATGTAGCCAGAGTGGAGTGGTCGTGGTCTAGCACGATATCACACGATATAACGGGGGTAGAGTAAAGAGTTCCCACGGTACTCGGCAATTCTGTCATTTGTGCGAGTGACTTGTCCGTCTCCCGATCTTTCCCGTTAATCGTGAATGAACATCGTGGACTGTAGTGTAGTTAATCACGTGGCACAAATTATGTTACTTTGTGTCACACACTATATTGTTTTTTTTCACCCGAGCTCTTTAATGAGCTGAAGAATAATCTGTGTTTTTTTAGACAAATGTTGTTTGGTGTGATGCACCTTCTCTCAATATGTGCAAGAAGTCGTCTTTTTATTTTGTCAAATATGAATAAAGACTGTCTCACATTGACCGTGATGATTGTGTTATTTTATAATCTACTGAGAGGTGAAACTTTCAGTCTGAAGAAGGTTCTCGACCCGAAACGCCACCCGTTCCTTCTCTCCAGAGATGCTGCCTGTCCCGCTGAGTTGCTCCAAGCAACTGGTGTCTATCTTCAAAGGACTGACCAGGACTGCCTCTCTCTCTCTCTCTCTCTCTCTCTCTCTCTCTCTCTCTCTCTCCCTCCCTCCCTCTCACACAGGCATGACTGGAGGAACTCCGCGGGCCAGGCCGCATTTACGGAGGGAAATGGCCAGGCGACCCATTCTTCAGGCTGCCTTATGTCTCTCTCTCCCCCCCCCCCCCCCCCCCCCCCCCCCCCCCACTCCCACCCACACACACGAATGCTGGATGCAGCGGGGCCGAAACGTTTTCTATTTCCTTCGTTCCATAGATGCTGCTGCACCCGCGGAGTTTCTCCAGCATTCGCGTGTGTGGGTGGGAGTTGGGGGGGGGTGGGGGGAGAGACATAAGGCAGCCTGAAGAATGGGTCGCCTGTCCATTTCCCTCTGTAAATGCTGCCTGGCCCGCGGAGTTCCTCCATTCATGCCTGTGTGAGAGGGAGGGAGGGAGAGAGAGAGAGAGAGAGAGAGAGGCACACACAAGGTGGATGCGAAATCTCACCTGCCTGTTTCAGTGACAGACACCCACCGCCAGTAAATGAAGCCACCCCCATCTGTCTCCCCCTCCTCTCCCTCGACTCCCCCACCTTTCCCTCCCAACTCCAGTCCCGTCCCGACCCCCTGGGAAACTGAAGGTTTCCCGCTGTAATTAAAGAGTTCCCACGGTAGACTGTAAAACTGGGACCCTGGTTCTGGACTCCCCCAACATCGGGAACATGCTTCATCCATCTAGCCTGTCCAATCCCGTAGATACGATTAGACAGGTATCTAGTTATTTAATTCAATTAATGATTTCTATCGCCCAGCCTCTCATCTTTCAATCGGGTTCGGCCAGGAAGGAACTGCAGATGCTGGATTAAAACGAAGATAGACACAACATGTAGCTCAGCGGGACAAGCAGCATATCAGAAGGGTCTTGACCCGAAATGTCACCCATTCCTTCTCCCCAAAGATGCTGCCTGCCGTCGAACTCATTCTCTTTAAACCGGCATCTGCTGTTCCTTCCGACACATACACAAGAAATAAGCAACTTTTCGGGCCGAAACGTTGCCTATTTCCTTCATTCCATAGATGCTGCTGCACCCGCTGAGTTTTCTCCAGCATTTTGTGTGTGTGTGGGAGTGGGGGGGGGGGGGGGGGGGGGGGGGGGGGGGGGGGGGGGGGGTGAGAGATAAAGCCTGAGGAAAGGCTCGCCTGTCATTTCCCTCCGTAGATGCTGCCTGGCCCACGGAGTTCCTCCAGTTAGAAACTGCTTTCAGACAAAAAGAGACACACTGACATTAATGAAATGCTTGTTAGCTAGTTTTATTAGATTTGTATGTAAATAGCAAACTTGCTGGATTCACTCTATCCAACTTCCGGGTTCACCATTCGCAGGAGTTCCCACGGTAACCGCAAGAGTTACTACGGATATCGCACTGGCCACTACGTTCATAAAATGTTGTAATGCTCAACCACAAGTGTACAAGTCACTCTTGGACAAATTCAAACATGTTTGAATTTTCTCCTGAGTACCCAAGTTACACGATTACCTGCCGTTAACGCCACGGTGGTCCACGAATGCCGTACTGTTACCGCACGAGGTTCCCACAATGTTAAACTCTGGTTACCTCTTGCGTCAAGTCGCCCCATGAAAAGGGGGTTTAACAGCGGGACAGGCAGCATCTCTGGAGAAGCAATGGGTGGCGTTTCGGGTAGAGACCCTTCTGATGCTGTCTATCATGCTGGGTTACTCCAGCTGTCTATCTTCGGTTTAAACCAGCTTGTGGAGTGCCTTCTTACACATTCTCTTATCATGCATCTATACACTGTAAATGGATCAATTGTAATCATGTATTATCTCTCTGCTGAGTGGACAACACGCAACAAAAGCTTCTCGCAGTACCTCGGTACAGGTGGTATTAAACTAAACTGAATAGATACTGGGAGTGAATTTGCAGATGGAGGTTATTAATAATGGTGTGTGGGAAGGAACTGCAAATGCTGGTTTAAACCGAAGCTAGACACATAATGCTGGAGTAACTCAGCGGGTCAGGCAGCATCTCTGGAGATAAGGAATGGGTGACGTTTTGGGTTGAGACCCTGAGCATGAACTGCAGGAAAGAAATGTGGCCAAATTTGACATATATTGTAAAAGCCTTTTTGTCAATTGCTTGGTTTGTGCTTTTATACTTTGCTCTTGCTGAAACTCTGCTGAAGTTTGCCTTTTCAAACTACTGGATTCTTACCCTATTACAATTCTGCTATCCTGCTGGGATTTGCTTTTGAAGTCTTCTGTTGTGAACCAATTATCCCTTGGCTGGTGATTAATGGAGCAGAATGCAGGGAGCAGAGCAGATCAGGAGCATTTATGCAGGGAGGGAAGCGATGAGATAAATAAAGGCGCATTGAGCATGAAGATAGAAAGTATCTTGTCTGATGAAAACAGTTCAAAATAAGTTCCATCTTGAAATTGGAAAACAATATTGATTATTTGTTTTGATCGATGAGAAAGAGAAGAATGGTTCAGCAGACCTATATGAAAGACAGAATGCTACTAAAGAAACATTGCTATAGCCAGTTTCCTAATCATTGTTTTAAAACAAGTTTTTAGTTTAATTTTAGAGATGCAGCGTAGAAACTGGCTCTTCGGCCTGCTGAGTCCATGCTAACCATCGATCACCCATACATTAGTTCTATCCTGCACACTAGGGACAATTTACAGAAGCCAATTAACCTACAAATCTACACAATGGAAATGTGAGAGGATACTGGAGCACTCGGAGAAAACCCACGTGGTCATAGGGACAATGTGCAAACTCCGCACAGACAGCACTCATAGTAATGATTGAACCCGGGACTATGATGCTGAGGCAGCAGCTCTACCGCTGTGCCACTGTACTGCCCTATGTGCCAATGTACTTCCCTGTGTGCCACTGTGCCACCCTTGTAAAGGGTGTGGGGTATTTCTGATTATTCACCTGAAATATTCATTCCTTTTTCCTCTCCAGATATTACCTGACCTGGTGAATGTTTCAAACATTTTCTGTTAATTCCATACTTTTTGTAAGGTAGAAATCATATTTTTTCATTTCCTCTTGTTGAACAATGGAATGCATTGGTTGTGTTTCTAATCTTTAAAATGACCCAGTTAAGGAAATACAATTTTAAGAGCACTGCATCAGTTGAAAAGAATGAATGCATGGGGATGTAGAAAAAAAGTATGGCACAAATACATTCTAGTGAAACAGCTAACAAAAGAAGGCAAACTTTGTAATAAAAGGTATATAGACCGAATGATAGGCCTGCACTAGTCAGTGGAGAAGAGATAATGTGTAGGAAGCAACTGCAGATGCAGGTTTAAACCGAAAAATGGAGTAACTCAGGGGGTCAGACAGCATCTCAGCAGAAAAGGAATAGGTGATGTTTAGGGTCGAGACCCTTCTTCAGATATTGTTTACTTTTTACATCTAAGAGATCTGTCTACAAAGATTCAGTCAACTCTGTGACATTGCCCTCTCCTTTCCTGATGTCAGTTGGAATCAAATGTAAATTGTAGATGACCTGAGATGTCCAGAAATATGACTTTATCAAGCTGGCTGAGGTGCCAGTCAGATTGAAGAATTCACACAGAGAGTAAACCTTTCCTCAGAAGACAACCCATCATTCCAGATATTAGTCAAGGAATGCATCCAGCATATTAATATCCTCAGATTGTCACAGAGGGTTGGGGGCAAAAATAAGGGTACTCACATGGATTTTAATATTGATAGAATACATAAATATTAATTTTGAGCAATTGATGACCCACACATAGAAATGTAAGCTTTTCAGAGCGAGATAAATTATTCAGCCATAGTACTTTAATTTTATACATATTGGGGACTGTTTGCTTTTCATTTGTAATATATTTTTCAAATGTATGTTGAATTAAATGTGGTGCAGCCTTTGACATCATTAGTAGAGATCATTTTAACATCAAATGAGAAGCAAGAACAGTCCTGTTGGTCCATCAAATTGGGCTTTCATCATCATAGTTGGTTGGTCTATAACCTCAACACTACATTCTCATTTGCCCACAGTTGTCTTTCATTCCCCATCAAATATTTATCTAAAACATGGTCTACTGTCCTTTGAGAAGGATGTGAGCACTCCAAGTGAAAGGCAGTTTCATTTCATTTCTACCTTAAATGCGTGAATCTTAGTTCTATGTTCTTCTAATTTGTACACGTCCATCAAGTCTTACTTCAATTGTCTTTCAATCAGCAAATGCAAGCCTGACCCACTGAACCTTTCCTCTGAAGACAATCCATCGTTCCAGCTATTAGTCGTGAAATGCACCCAACATATCAATATCCTCAAATACGGAGACCAATCCTCAACACAGTACACTTTTCTGCAGAAAAGTACTCCTGCGGCTTCCTTTATTTAGTAGATACTAGTAGCATAGGTGGTGAGAGCAGGTGTTCAGGGGGGTGTTCTGGGATGCCAGGCCCAATTGTTGAGTCTTCCAGAGGTATTGTGGGCCTAAGTGTGGGCCCAGTGTGGGAGGCTGCCTCCCCCCCACACTGGATCCCTATTAGTTCGCCTACACAAGAACAGGAGTACGGAGGATGCCATCTCAACGGCACTTCACTCCGCTCTCTCCCACCTCGACAACAGAGACACGTACGTAAGAATGCTGTTCATCGATTATAGCTCAGCATTCAACACCATTATACCCTCAAAACTGATCACCAAACTCAGCGACCTGGGCATCGACCCCTCTCTCTGCAACTGGATACTGAACTTTCTAACTAACAGACCCCAGTCTGTTAGGTTAGACAAGCACACCTCTTCAACCCTCACCCTGAACACCGGCATTCCACAGGGCTGTGTGCTGAGCCCCCTCCTCTGCTCCCTCTTCACCTACGACTGCAAACCTGTATATGGTACTAACACCATCATCAAATATGCCGATGAAACAACGGTGATTGGCCTCATCAGCAACAACGATGAGTCGGCCTATAGGGAGGAGGTCCAGCTCCTAGCAGCATGGTGCGCTGACAACAACCTGGCCCTTAACTCCATGAAGACAAAGGAGCTCATCATAGACTTCAGAAGGTCTAGAGGCGGCACGCACACCCCCATCCACATTAACGGGACGGAGGTGGAACGTGTCTCCAGCTTCAGGTTTCTGGGGGTCAACATCTCCGACAGGGCTAGATTTACCTATAAGCTAGACAAGCTTAAGCTTAGGGCCTCGAGGTCTAGGGGGACCTCTGGCCAAGGCAGGACACCTACCATTCAACTCTGAGTGGGCCCCCCTCTCTATCTCTCTCTCTCCATCTCCCCCCGCTATCCGTGTCCAGGCCGCCAGGCTCCGCTCCCTCCTCATCCGCCGACATGGCAGGCCGCCTTGCACATGCTCATTGTTGCGGCCTGCACGTCCTCCCCACTGCACATGCGCACAACCACGGTCAGCATATCATCGGCCGCCCTGCGCATGCGTACTGCAATGGCAACTGGTCGGCACTGGGCATTTTCTCCCTCGCTTTGAATTGTGGGAGATTTGGCCGCCAAGGCTGTCCGGTCGCTGAAAACCAACGCGGAGGGGGCCTCACAATTGGAACAGCTTAAGGCCTCTCTTCATCTAAATCCGGCCCTGATCTCTGATGAACTCTCTTGGAACCACAATACCTCAACACTGGTCAAGAAGGCTCACCAGCGTCTCTTCTTCCTGAGGAGATGAAAGAAAGTCCATCTGTCTCCTCAGATTCTGGTGAACATCTGCCGCTGCACCTTCGAGAGCATCCTTACCAACTGTATCACAGTATGGTATGGCAATTGCTCTGTCTCCGACCGGAAAGCACTGCAGAGGGTGGTGAAAACTGCCCAACACATCACCGGTTCCTCACTTCCCTCCATTGAGTCTGTCCAAAGCAAGCAATGTCTGCGAAGGGCGCGCAGCATCGTCAAGGACTGCTCTCACCCCAACCACAGTTTGTTTACCTTCCTCCAATCCGGGAGGCGCTACAGGTCTCTCCGTTTGCCGGTCCAGCAGATCCAGGAACAGCTTCTTCCCTGCGGCTGTTACATTACTTAACTCTGCACCTCGGTGATTGCCAGTCCCCCCCCCCCCCCCGACACACCCCACACACTCCTTCCTCAGATAAATTGCACTACTATGATTGTATGTACGTATATATTTTTATTGCTCATATTCTATGTTCGCTCTTCTGGGGAGATGCTAACTGCCTATCTTTGTCTCTGTACTGTACACTGCACAATGACAATAAAGTTTGAATCTGAATCTGAATCTGATCTAATTTAATAAAACACCAATGAAGCGAGGTGCCCATTTCATAACCCCAATGATTTACTTGCATCTACAGGGTTCGTTTTTTAAAAGAGCTCATTAATATGTAGGTAGCTGGTTTTTTTTGTTGCATATGGAGTTATTTATTATAAGTTGGTGTATTTAGTTAGATAATACTTTGGTTTTGGGCGTGATTTTCTTCGTTGAGCGCTTATCTTGGAGTTATAGAATAAGTACTTTGTGTTTTAATTGTAAGTTAAATCTAGACTAGACTAGACTAAGTGGGGCCCGTTAGGTCACAGTTACACTAGAGTCCTGGTCCCTCAATGCAACCCATTCCCCAATGCAATATTCCACCATTCACCTGTTCCTGCAACGCAACCCGTTCCCCCGCCCGCGAACACAGCCAGCCCGGCGAACAAGACCAGCTCGCGAACACAACCAGCCCCCCCCCATGGAACACAGCCAGCCCGTGAACACAATCAGCCCCCTCCCGTGGAACATAGCCTGCCCCCGCCTATGAACACAGCCAGCCCGTGAACACAATCAGCCCCCTCCCGTGGAACATAGCCTGCCCCCGCCTATGAACACAGCCAGCCTGTGAACACAGCCAGCCCCCGCCCGCGGAACACAGCACACACTCTGTTCCTTCAGCTTTATTCTGGGCGCCAGTGATTGACATCGGGTGCTGGAAGGGGTGTCACAGTCCCGGCAAATAGCAGACCAATAACTTTTGTAATATTTCACCGATCGGAACAAAACTTGGTGCGCTTGGAGCAGAGGCAAACGGTGAGTAAGGTGGTGAAAATATCCTAGAGATATAGGTTACCGTTTTTGCACAAATTTTAAAACAACGCAAACAGGAAGAGGACAAGATGAGAGTTTTAGTAATAGTATAGATAGATGTAATTTTATCAATGTCTTATATAAATGAAGAATAGCCGCTATATTTTTGAATTAAATTCCACTACCAATAACATTCTGTTAGCTTCACTAGTTACTTGCTTCATCCACATACTACCCTTTTGCAAAGAACTAGGATATCCAGATCCCTCTGCATCTTTGCAATCTTCTAGATAAAATTCTATTTTTTTCATGTTTCCTAATACAACGGGTGGCACAGTGGTAGAGTTGCTGTCTTACAACCTCATCTACCATGGGTGCTAACTGTATCGAGTTTGCATGTTCTCTCTCTGACTGCCTGGGTTTTCTCCCGGTTTTCCGGTTTCCTCCTAAAGATTATACAGGTTTGTAGGGTAATTGGCTTCTGCTAAAAAGTATCCATAGTGTGTAGGGATACTACTAGTTGTACAGGGTGATTGCTGGTTGGTGGATTTGGTGGGTTGAAGGGGCTGTTTCCACACTGTATCTCTAAAGTCCAAAGATCACATTTTCTCATGGTGCATTCCATTTGCCAGATCTTTGCCCACACACTTAACCCATGCACATCCTTTGTAACATCCTCAAAACTTGCAGTCCTACCTATCTATTTGCCATCATCAAATTTACAATAATTTTGCCACCTTCATCCACGTTATTACTAATATAAGCTGTAAAAGTTGAGGACCAAGCACAAATACTTCTGGGGCAGCACAGGTTATGTTTTGCCAATCAGCTGTGAATCCAAATACATTATACTCTTTCCTGTTAACCAATTGATCCATTATCCATTACAATATATTACTTCCAATACCATTAGATTTTTGTTACATATTATCTTATGATGTTGCATCTTGTCAAGTACGATAGACAGAATATCCACCAGTTATTCTCTCCGTTCAAAGCTGCTGTTGGCGGTGAACTGTCCTTGACAATTCATAGCATAGATTCACATAGATCTAGCTTGAGGACTGTCCAAACCAGACTAAGACTGCATCTTTATTCATCGGATCCTGGAGAAGAATACTGTTGGGGCTTAAAGGGCCTGTCCCACTTGGGCGTCATTTGCGCGTCACGCAGACGGCGTGCGAAGATTTTGTACATCCCAAAATCCTGGGGCATCGCGTGCGACCGCACGTCACTGCCTAAGTCACCATGTACCATGCGCGCGTAATGCGCGCATCATGTGGGCGGCAATACGTGGGCAGCATGACGCGTGCGTTGTGCATAGTGACGTGTAAATGATGTTGCGTAAATTACACGCAAATGACGCCCAAGTGGGACAGGCCCTTAAGGCTCTCAAAGGAAAGATGTCGGCTTCCCTGAGGGCATTTTGTCCTTCTCACAGACTTCTGACTGCTTAGCAATGTCAGTGACTTTGTCACTTGTGGCATTAGCCCAATTAAAATGGCATTATGGTGTAATTAATCCTTGTGTGCTTTCGGTCATATACAGTATACAGCTACAGAGAACCCAACATATTTGATATTTGTAACAGCATTAAATCATAGAACAAACTGTTCAATTACCACTTTGTTTTCACTTTGTAGGGAGGGCAAATTATGCAAGATATTCAATGTCCTTGGAAAGATTTGGAGTGGCAAGCTAATTGATTCTGGCATCTAATATTATGGTGTGATTAAAAAAAAAGTAAGCCAGGGTAGGGAAAATGGACTAAAATATATCTAAGGCAAAATATTCACCATGATAAAGCGGCTTGTATATTAGGAGTTAAATGGTAACTCCTAATATATAGGAGGTGGGTGGTTTGGGGGAGGGGGTGGGTGGTTTGGGGGAGGGACTCCACTTTGTGTGGGGGAAGGGGGGAGAATGAGGAGGTGGAAGGGGGGTGGGGGGTTATGGGGGGAATGGTGGTGTTTGGGGGGAGGGACTTCACTTAGCGACCTCTGGCAGCGGCACCACATAGCACCTACCGGCTCCACTCAGCGGATTCCCCAACTCCACACACCCCCCCCCCCCCGACCCCCCCCCCCCGGCTCCACACAGCAACTTCCCCCCGGCTTCACATGGCTTGTGGACTTAGCCCCGCCACCTGGGCTTTACTATCTCACGATGTTTTAAACCTTCATGAGTTTGTAATATTCCACCGATCGGAAATAAACTGTACAACTTCAGCAGAACATCCCTGCTCTTATACTCAAATCCTTTTGTTATGAATGCTAACATACTATTTGCTTTCTTCACTGCCATGCAGTACAATGTGGATAAATGTGAGGTTATCCACTTTGGTGGCAAAAACAGGAAAGTAGATTATTATCTGAATGGTGGCCGATTAGGAAAGGGGGAGATGCAACGAGACCTGGGTGTCATGGTACACCAGTCATTAAAAGTAGGCATGCAGGTGCAGCAGGCAGTGAAGAAGGCAAATGGTATGTTAGCATTCATAGCAAAAGGATTTGAGTATAGGAGCAGGGAGGTTCTACTGCAGTTGTACAGGGTCTTGGTGAGACCACACTTGGAGTATTGTGTACAGTTTTGGTCTCCTAATCTGAGGAAAGACATTTTTGCCATAGAGGGAGTACAGAGAAGGTTCACCAGACTGATTCCTGGGATGTCAGGACTTTCATATGAAGAAAGACTGGATAGACTCGGTTTGTACTCGCTAGAATTTAGAAGATTGAGGGGGGATCTTATAGAAACTTACAAAATTCTTAAGGGGTTGGACAGGCTAGATGCAGGAAGATTGTTCCCGATGTTGGGGAAGTCCAGAACAAGGGGTCACAGTTTAAGGATAAGGGGGAAATCTTTTAGGACCGAGATGAGGAAAACATTTTTCACACAGAGAGTGGTGAATCTCTGGAATTCTCTCCCGCAGAAGGTAGTTGAGGCCAGTTCATTGACTATATTTAAGAGGGAGTTAGATGTGACCCTTGTGGTTAAAGGGATCAGGGGGTATGGAGAGAAGGCAGGTACAGGATACTGAGTTGGATGATCAGCCATGATCATATTGAATGGCGGTGCTGGCTCGAATGGCCGAATGGCCTACTCCTGCACCTATTTTCTATGTTTCTATGTTTCTATGCTGCACCTGCATGCCTACTTTCAATGACTGGTGTACCATGACACCCAGGTCTCGTTGCATCTCCCCAATTCCTAATCGGCCACAATTTAGATAATAGTCTACTTTCCTGTTTTTGCCACCAATGTGGATAACCTCACATTTATCCACATTATACTGCATCTGCCATTCATTTGCCCACTCACCCAACCTATCCAAGTCACCTTGCAGCCTCCTAGCATCCTCCTCACAGCAAACACTGCCCCCCAGCTTGGTGTCATCCGCAAACTTGGAGATGTTACATTCAATTCCCTCACATAATAACCCACAGGCGGGGAAGTGGGGGGGGGGGGTGTGAATAACCCGGGGGGGGGGGGGGGGGGGGGGTGGGTGGGAGTCTGAGTAACCTCCCGCACCCCCCGCCCCCACTGCTGCAGAAGAATCGCCAACCCCAGCTCGAAACGGCAGCCAACACCCACCGGGATATTCACCCCCCCCCGCTGCTGCCACATTGCCCCGGCTGGGGTTTTTAGGTGATCATCAAGGAGGCATTGAGACCGAAAAGGTGAGGCCTGTCGGTTGGCCCGGCAATAGTTGAACTGGGCTTGCCACTTCTACTCTCGTGCCACAGCCCCCCCCACCCTCCCCCTACCCCGGGTTATTCACACTCCCTCTACCCCACTGCCTCTGCCCTCCCTCACTCCATGTTCCCCATCTCTTTGCCCCGCCCCCATTGCCGCCCTCCCTCTCTGCCCCCCCCTCCCTCTCTACCCCCCCTCCCTCTCTACCACCCCCCCCCCCCCCCCCCCCCTCTCTAGGAAGTGGTAAGTATTGGGACCTAAGGGTGAGTGGTGAAGTATTTTGTTTGGGGACCAGCCCTGCCCTGTGATGCCATGCCCCCCCCCCAACCTTCAATATCTACCCCCCTACCTCTCTACCTCCCTCACCCTCTCTACCTCTCCCCCTCCCTCTCCAGCCATGCCTACGCAGTTGGGGGCTATGCATGCGGATAGGGCAGGGGATGGGGGAAAATGAGCGAATGAATAATATATATATAATATCAAGGGGGTGGTTAGTGTTTGTGTGTGACACCACAGGCCCCCAACCCCACCCCTCCAACCCACAACAGCGGGTTGAGGGGGACAGGATCCAACGGGTCACATTTAGCTTAAAAATCTCATCTTGTATGTGTGTATATTTGTGTGTTTTTGTATATCCACCAAAACGCTAAGCGGTAGCGCGTACATTTTTACATATTCTGACACATTTTTCCCCTCCAGGCAGTGATCAGGTTCACTTAAGATTGGATCCCATATTTCACGTTATTCCCGATTAAAGCTTTTAAAATGCCAACTTTCACAAGATTTTTACTGTTAAATCATTCCTCACAGCATCCAACACACTTCGATACAAAGTTTCAAGACAGGAACACTCTGAACAGTCCTTCCACAGGAGGTGGAGGGCAAATTCAACAGAAGGGGTAACGCAATTGTTATTGCAATTGGAGCTGCTGCAGCAGGCAGGGAGGTGCAAATGGAATTTATTTTAAAATCCACTGCTAAGGGAGGTAGGGTAGTGCTGGAATCTTACATTCAGGAATGGCTTCAGATGGAGAACCATGCCTCCCATGGGGACTAAGGGTTAGTGTGGCAATATTGCGTTGGGGAACGTGTTACGTTGGGGGACCAGGCCTCCCGTGTGACAGGAACCCAATGGGTCCTAGTTGGTCTCGTAAATAATAAAGATTTATAATGAGAAGGGAAGGCACATGAATAATATTTATACAAAAAATTGCCCTCTTTCATTAAGAAATGCCCTCTAGTATTTGATTTAAAACTAAATGTTCTGACTGTCTATCCTATCTATGCTTCTCATAATTTAATACACTTCTTGGAGGTCTCCCTGCAACCTCGGGCATTCCAGTGAAAATAATCCAGTCTGTTCAACCGCTCCCTGTAGCTAATACCTTCTAATCAGACTTAATTCTGGTAAACCTCTTGTGCACCATTTCCATAGCCAAGTAATGAAAGTAACAAAGTAATGAAGGCAAATGGGATTTTGGCCTTGGCATGATGGGGTTTACATTTAAGAACAGGGAGATTGTTGCAGTTGTACAGGAGGTTGGTAAGATTATGCCATGAATGCTGTACATTGTTTTGGTATTCTTACATCAAAGAAGATGAAACAACATTGAAGGCAGTCCAAAGGAGATTCACCAGGCAAATTTCTACAACAGAGGGTTGTCCCACCATGAGAGGTTAAACAGTTTGGGTCTGTATTCCTTAAACTTTAGAAGAATGATGGGTGCCCTTATGCAAACACATAAGATCCGGAGGGCGCTTGACGAGATAGATGTTGAGGTGTCCAGGGCCCAGTGGTAGGGACACCCTCCAATTATGCAGCAGTAGACATTTCCTACACTAAATGTCAGTTGTCATTAAAGGGCAATTTCAAAGACAAATGACTTACCAAATGACTCACCTAAATGATGTACTTTCTTTGGAAGGAGAGGGATATAGTAATTTTGGCATCTTGGGCTATTTTACAGGGTTAATTTATGTGACTATTCGCTTAGAGCTCTTAAGGGGCTAAAATAAATTATTGTATAAAATTTCACTTGCATCTGTACGCACACCACGAGAATTGAGGAAAAGGCAACCTTCAGCATGGAAGCAACAATAAAGTGACCACGGCGGAAATTATTAATCTGTGTAATTATTAATGAGTTGCTGGCAGAATTCAAGGCAAGAAGGGTCAGAGAATGTCACAGTGATAACAAAACCCTTCCTCCCCCAAATCTCCTCCATCCTTGAAACATAATCTGTATTCTTCCTAATCCTTGAGCCTGAGCTATAAGAGGGACTGAGAAATCTTTCATATGACACAAAGCTTCAACAAAGAAGTTAGATGTATAACTGCAAGTAAGGACCTTAGCAAGTACAGAGTTCATCACAAACGTATTCGTACTCTCCTATTTCCTGAGGCTGACTTCCTATCACACTCTCAGGTTTGTTCTTTAAAAAATTGTTACTTAAACATTCATTTAAAGTCTTGGAAATATTTTAACAATTTTCCATGCTTTCACTACTTTCTAATTAATTAACTCACTGTAATAGGCACTGTTGATAGGCAGTCATGGCACCTTCATTGTAAAATTGCTATTTGTGGATTATTATTTCATCATAATTAAATAGTTGTTGGCAGCAGCTTGCTGTGCACCAATTGACAGTTTTATTTCCTGCAATGCCTTGGAATTTGCAGTAAGAATTAAGGGCCTGTCCCACTTAGGCTATTTTTTAGGCGACTGCAGGCGACTAGGCTGTTGCCACATGGTCGCCAGGGTGTCACATGTATGGTCGAGTGTAATCTCTTCAGTCACCTAAAGAGTCGTAACGTCTTTCTGGTCGCCGCTGGATTTTCAACATGATGAACATTTTTCGGAGACAGTCAGCGACAGTGGGTTTGACGCCAATGAGCATAGCTTGACGTAGGTGCTGTCTTAGTTGTCGCCAGGTTAACATAGGTTGTCGCCAGGTTAATGTAGGTTGTCGCCAGGCGACGTAGGTTGTCGCCAATGCTAACTTCGGATTTTTTTTGTTGTTAAAGTAATGATTCTATATCAAATTTTATGTCGAAGGGGGGTCCAGTCGCCGGTTTTTCGGCGACCTTCTATGACTATGACAGCCACCGGCAGTCGCCTAAAAATAGCCTGTGGGACAGGCCCGTAACAATAAGTCTCTGTTCTCACCATGATTAGTGAGAGAGTCTAGAACTAGAGGACATAGCCTCAGAATTAAAGGACGTTCCTTTAGGATGGAGAGGAGGAAACATTTATTTAGGGTGGTGAATCTGTGGAATTCTGCCACAGAAGGCTGCAGAGGCCAAGTCAGGGGATATTTTTAAGACAGAGATAGATAGATTCTTGATTGTTACAGGTGTCAGAGGTTACGGGGAGAAGGCAGGACAATGGGGTTAGGAGGGATCAGCCATGTTTGAATGGGGAGTACACTTGATGGGCCGAATGGCCTAATTCTACTCCTTTTCCTTATGCTCTAATGACCTTATGACAGAAACAATCTGAGACAATTTCTGGGCCATAGAGATGAAGATGGAAATCAGGAATCTGCTCCTCCACCAGCTAAGCTGTTGCCAATTTTGTTGAACTGACGACAGTTCAAGTCATAACACAGCTGAATCACATGTATGTTCCTGAAAAACTATGTGTCGATGTTCATGCCCTCACAGTTGTTAATTTGTTTTTAAATTGCATGCCAAAGGTTTTTTTTTACAATATTTGAACGACCTTAATAACATTCATGCCCCCAAGCTTTATTTCATTCTATAAAATATTGCTATTTTTAGTTGAACAATTTCTATCTGTTTGGCATCCCTGAGAATTCTTCAGTCTAATTGGTTGTTAGCCAGCGTGATGCCACAGATCCCCTACAGCAGATGCCAGATGACAACTGACATTGGGAAAAGCAAAGTTTGTATCATCAAAGCCCTTCAAGTTGTGCATTGGTTCCAGAGATGTGTATACCATTGGCAAGATAGCTGTTATTGTCCCTTTCTAATTACCCCCTCAACAGAGTGGCTTACTGGGCAGTTCAGAAGGCAGTTATGAGCATAGCTGGGGGTGGAGAAACAGACCGGCAGGCGTTCCTTACCTGAAGAACATTAGTTGAATCAGTCTCAAGAAGGGTCCTAACCTGAAACGTTGACTATCCATTCCCTCCACAGATGCTGCTTGACCCCGAGTTATTCCAGTACTTTGTGCTTTGCTCAAGATTCCAGCATTTGCAGGTCCTTGCATCTCCATTTTACTGCTCCACCATGAAACTTCCTCAAAGTATGATTGCTTTGGAGGTTCTTCTTCTTTCGTAAGATTCAGTTTGAAGAAGGCTGAAACATCACATCCATTCCCTCCACAGATGCTGCCTGACTCATTGATTTACTCCTTAGTGAAGCCGATGGGTCCTTTAATAATCTGATAATTTCAGTCACCTCAATATTCCAAAATGTATCCAGTCTTTGGTATTAATATACCCCAATTGACAAGTGGCATTTGGACTCATATCTCTGGGTCAATATTCCACTTGACTGCATGTTAGTGTGGTTAGAGGTATGCAATGCTACCTTGCCCTCACTGTTGAAAGAAGGTATATTTATTGTTATCAATATGTAACATGATTTTATCGTTGACCACAAAAGTTACAACTGTATAACAATGATTAGCCTTGAAAAACTTGTAGTAGCTAAAATTGTTTAGGGATATTCTGGCGTTTTGAAAAGTGCAAAAGTGCATATCTTGTTATTTCTCTTTAAAGAGCCGCTGTTTCCTACACATCATAATTGTACATTGTGCAGCAGAATAGTACAACCTTTTTCATTTAATTTAATAGCTTTACGCACAGGATTCCCTGATCTAGCTTTGGTCAAGAAATTGCTTTGATAGTGCTCTTCCTTATAAACAAGTTTGCTGCATGAATGATGCAGTTGTGACAATGTGGAGTCATCTCCTCAGCTTGGTTATTAGAGTGAAGACATGGTCTGATCATCGCCCAGCTAAGTCACACATGGATGATGGAACAGCACATGACTTTGTTAACAATGATGAGTGGATCCTTGATGCTCTGGTTTTACCCAGTTTATCATCATAAACATTCTGAGCAATAACATGCCCAGTTAATTATCCCCTGCTCTTTTTTCTGTAGGTTGATGGAGGACACCAATTTAGAGCAAATTGTGGGTCTGATTGTACAATGGCATTAAAAGGAGAGGATGTCACAGCTCCTAAATGCTGTTGAAAGCAGAACTCCATGGTAGATATAACAGAAGCTGCCCATATCCTTAGGAAAGAAACCAGAGCAGCAGAAGCTAAGGGACTTCATCAATTTACTTGTCACCGACAATATGCAAAGAGCTAGATGTGTCTTCCAAGCCATTGTGCATAACATAACTCACTTTATCAAAAGCAGAAGTAAATGCCAAGAAATATGGCAAAGTGCGAGCTCGTACGTTCTCAAAACAGCACCGCTCTGAGAAGCAGCTCAGGCATAAAACTAGCAATTTGCCAGCCCCCATTGATTGCTGCAAGCAGAACATAATGCCGAGCAACAAGGATGAACGTATGTTTCAGGAGAAGTATCAGCAAACAGCGATGTCTTATCAAATTCTCCTTCCTTATCTTACGCAGTCCTTCGGGATCACAAATGTGTTGATTCCAGTCTAGTTGTGTGGGTTCTAAGGTGGGAATGTTAATGAACCACATCCACAGATGGGACAGGAAATGTCAAACGGAATGTGCAGGTGGTCTTACTAGATGCTCCTGATGCATGGCTTTCACCTTCTCAATACCATATCAAATGTTTCTTGTCCAATTTGAGTAATCACGGGAGTCAGTTATGCTTCTGGGGAACTCTAAATTAGGGCACAATGAAATGCAGCAAGTTCCTTGCATTATTAACGGGAACTTCAATGTTGAAACAATGGGATTGACACATTATTACTGTAGTACAAGATCAAACAAACTGAAATCCATTAATAACTTAGATGTTGATGACAAAAAAAATCAGGAGAGCCTCAATGAAACCGACAGGCTTCTCCTGTTTTTAAAATCTCTCAGGAAGCCTTCTGATATTTAGTATTCAGAGGGGAGGTTGAGCAACAATATCTTAATAGTCTTTTGGTCCAATCATGCACATACGGAATTCCACCATGTCTGGAGTAGTTCAAATCCAGAATAGCTTGTTATGTTACACCGCTGGGATTCATTGTCCATTCCAGTTCATTGTGAATAACATAACTCACTTTATCAAACGCAGAAGTAAATGCCAAGAAATATGTTTCCAGATGGAGCACTGAATAGGCAACATATCCATTATTAAGCCCCAAGCTATATTTATGAGGCTAAAGGACTCCAAATGGAAAGCAAAACATAGAACCATACAGCACAGGAATAGGTTCGGCCCACAATGTCTGTGCTGAACATAAGGCAGAGCCAAACTCTTATCAGATTGCACATAATCCATATCCCTCCATTCCATGCATATCCATGTGCCTATCTAACAGCCTTTTAAATGCTACTATCGCATTTGCCTTCACCACCACGCTTGGCAGAGCGTTCCAGGTACTCGAGAGTCAAGTCATGAGTGTTTTATTGTCATATGTCCCAGATAGAACAATTAAATTCTTACTTGTTGCAGCATAACAGAATATGTAAACATAGCACACTAAATAATATGACAAACGAGAGTAAACATTTTTTTTAAATCAGTATATATATATATTTACCGATTAAAATTTTTTTTACTCTCGTATATATATATATATATATATATATATATATATAAATCTTGCCCCACACATCTCCTTTAATCTTTTCCATTCTTACCATAAAGCTACGTCCTCTGGTATTTGATATTTCCATCATGGGGAAAAAGATTCCAACTGTCTACCCTATCTATGCCTCTCTTAATTTTATATAGTTGACCTTTGGCATTCCAGAGAAAACTATCCAAGTCTATCCAATCTCTCTTCATAGCTAATATACCCTAATCTATGCATTGTCCTGGTAAATGACCTCTGCACTCACTTCAAAAGATCCACATCCTTCCTGTATTTAGTTACCAGAATTGCATGCAATACTCAAGATGCAACACAACCAAAGTTTTATAAAGCTGCGTCATGATTTCCTGGCTTTTTTACTCAATGTCTCGATCAATGGTAAGCATACCATATGCCTTTTTACCACTCTATCTACTTGTATTGCTACTTTCAGAGAACCATGCACCAAACCCCAATATCCCTCTGTACATCAATGTTCTTAAGGGTTTAGCTTTTAATTATATATTTTCCTATTCATTTGACCTCTCAAAGTGCAACGTCTCACACTTGCTGAGATTAACATTCATCTGGCATATCTCCACCATTTCTGAAGATGATCTATATCCCACTGTATACTTTGACATCCTTCCTCACAGTCAATGACCCCAGCAATGTTGGCATAATCTGCAAACTTACTAACTAACTCATCTACATTTATTTCCAAGTTATTTATATGTATCATAAACAAAAGAAGTAGCATAAGACCACAAGACGTATGAGCCGAATAGGCCATTCTGCCTATTGAGATTAATCCACCATTCGATCATGGCTGATCTATTTTTCCTTCTCAACCCATTCTACTGCATTTCCCATGTCCTTAGATGTCCGAAAATATTCAACATGTTGAAAATTCAGCGGCTAACCAGAACAAGGTGTGACTCTTTGGGCGACTACTCATTATCATACAGGCTTCACACCGCGACTTGTCGCCAGGGTGTCACCTGTACGGTCGTGAGCCTGTACGGTCGTGAGTAGTCTCCTCAGTCGCCCAAAGAGTCGTAGCATCTTTCTGGTCACCGCTGGATTTTCAACATGTTGAAAATTTTTGGCGACCTGCAACGACCTATGATGGGTGCCGGCAGTCAGCGAAAAAGTCTCGTAAGTGGGACAGGCCCATTAAGGTGCTGAAACGAAAATCGGAGCAGAAATTTGTCACCATCAGATGAAGTGGATATTTTTCACATTTAATTGTGGAGCAGTCCAAAGATATACATATGCACATGTGATCATTCAGGATTATTTTGTATCACTGAAGATACAATGAAGTAAATCTTGAATATAATTTTCTGGATAGATATTTGGTTTGGGTTTGAAAAATAAGTATTGGCTCTGTGGAACAATCACTATCATTTCTTGTTCATCCTTTGCTTTATTAAAGCTACGAACAGACACTTGCTTGTGTAGTGTGGGACCCAAGGAATAGACATGCAATCAACTGGTATTCCTCAAACTCGTTGGACAGAAATTAGTTTTTGATTATGATGCTAAATACATGTGGGAGATTTGATATGCAGCTATTAATCGTGTCCTAGCTCCTGGTTCCATTGTCTGGAATGGTTCCAAGCTGCTGATGGTCCACATCTGCTGGCCAGCACCCCTATTTGCATTTTGTATCACGAACTATAGATTAGATGTCCTCGTCTTGATTTCTTTCCGTACAACTGTGACCCTCAATGATCATTAGCAGAACCAGTGCTCACAAAATGACAATGACTCTGCCGATGGGCAACTGCCTGGTTTTTATTATTTCAGGTTGCTGTTAGCTGCACGGTGATTAACAATGAACCAAAACGAAAGAGATGAAGGACTCCCTGTGATAATTTTCCTCTATAAATTCTTCACTTGTTTTAAATGTTCCAGACCAATGCACATCTTTTAATTAAACCTCTGCCGGTCTCATGGAGGTGTTAATTAATATATAATACATGCATAGGATTAAAGTATGATTATTAAAAAAAAAAAATCTTACATTCGGGAGGAGAAATCCACTTAAATGTTACTGTTACCTGTGAATTAATTACTCCAATTTAAGGTCAAAGCTGATAGTTTTCAATTGCCAAAATGGATTTAGAGTCAGATTCCTCCTTGCCTTCGATTTTACTTGTGACTGTGTATTCAGTGTGTGTGTCTGAAGTTCAGCTGTTACAGCCCAAGATAATTTAATTCCCAGAACTCATTTTAAAGCCATTGGCTGACTTCCAATTTGATCTTAATGACATGTAGATATTTACTGGGTTTGGTTTCTGGGACATCCCACCGGGCTAATCTTGCAGGAGGTGCACACAAGACCACTATGCAGGGAATGACTTGGACCTTACCTTTCCAATTGCAAGTAGCCAAGTGGATAGATAAGGTTGCTCAGGCTACTTGCAACAGCTGAAATCTGACATTTATCTCCCTCTCCCCTGACATCACTCTGAAGAAGGGTCTCGACCCGAAACGTCACCAATTTATTCTCTCCAGAGATGCTGCTGAGTTACTCCAGCATTTTGTGTCTATCTTAGAGTTTTATTTATACCTGCTCTTCTGAACACTTACCCAAACCAAGTGCAATTCCCTCTGATATATGCATGTCAGGTCTGGGCAACGTCACTGGGGCCTGCAGGCAATCTTTACCAGATGGCTTAAATGGAAAAGTGAAGGAGTTTTACCTCAGGGAAATTAAGCAGCAAGAAAAATATTATATTTAATATTCTTTATAGTCTTGTTCTACCTTAACCCTGCCATTTCGTCTAATCATACAATTACTCTTCAACTTTGTCTCTTTCTCATGTTAGCTGCCTATGCAATCATACTTTAGTGGAAGCACCCTCGGTTGTTTAGGTTTTCTCTGGAAATGCTGTTACTGAACCCTCTATAGAGTATCTCTGTCTTAACTTAATACTGTTTCCACTTATATCTCTCTTTATAATCCCTACCCACACTCTGCCCTTACATTTAACTGCAGTTCTTTGTTTCTACATTCTGTCTTCACATTACTGCTTTGTCTTGCCGTGACGTCCAACCACAGTACTGTTATGGGCCTGTCCCACTTAGGCGACTTTTTAGGCGACTGCAGGAGACTATACAGTCGCCACATGGTCGCCGCATGTTTGCGGGAGGTTGTCGGGGAGTCACCTTCATGGTCACGAGGAGTTCCTGCCTTCTGGGAACTAGTCGCGGCCTCATTATGGTCACCGTGAATATTTTAACATGTTGGAAGATTAGTGGCGACTAGAATGAAGCCGCCATGGAGAGTAGCGAGAATTCTCGAGCCATAGGTGGGTCGCCAGGAGGTCCTAGTGGGTTTGCAGGAGGTTGAAGGTTCTTGGACGTTCTCGTAGGCTGTAGCCAGTGTTGACCGGTGAATTTTTTGGCTCATTGGGGGAAAAAAAACCGTAAGCGGTAGTGTTTAGAGCCAAGGATAACCGACCGGTAATGTTAATGTTCGCCAGGATTCACAGCCCTGTATCACTGGCTTCTTAAAAGTTGTCTCCACTCCTTCTCCCCTCTTCTCCCCCCTCTCCCCCCCTCTTTTAAAGGACTGTCCCACTTACGTGTCCTTGGCACGCAAATTACGCGACCTAATGGTCGCCTTGAGCCGCGACGGTCCCGCGAAGGTCGCGCGCGATTTTACGAATACACAGACCATCTGGAGCTGGTGACGTCATTTGAAGATGGACACAAAACTGTAGAAACTCAGCGGGACTGGCAGTATCTCTGGAGAGAAGCAATGGGTAACGTTACGTGTTGAGACTTCTTCAGTCTGAAAAGAAGGGTCTTAACTCGAAACGTCATTGATTCCTTCTCTCCAGAGATGCTACCGGTCCCGCTGAGTTTTTCCAGCATTTTGTGTCTATCTTCAATTTACTTGGCCCCGCTCTGGGAGTAGAACTGGGGGCAAATCCGGACCGCAACAGCCGTGAGCCCCAGGCCAAGTTTGGCTATCGTTTGCCTGCTTCTGAAATGAAATGAAATGAAATGATTCAATTTATTGTCATTGTCAGTGTACAGTACAGAGACAACGAAATGCATTTTTAGCATCTCCCTTGAAAGGGAGACACAGGGCGTCGCGGTGTGCCCGCGCCTGCCGCTGTTGGAAGTGTGACCCCCCTCCCCCCAGAACACCCCCCCCCCCCCCCCACACCCTCCACCCCCACAATCCCCTGCCCACACACACCCCCTTCCCCCACTCTCCCACACCACTCCCCACGACTCACCCACCCCCACATCCCTCCCTCCACAATCCCCCCTGCTTCAACATCCCACACCCCCACAACCCCTCGCTCGCACACACACCCCTCCTGCCCCACACACCCCTCCCCCACAATCCCCCAGCCCACACCCCCCCTGCCACAATCCCCCTGCCCACACACACCTCTCTCCCCTACACACACCCCACTCCCCCCCACACATCCCCCCTCCCCGTCCCATCTCTCCTCCCCCTCCCACCCACATACACAGCTCCTCCCACCCCCACACACCCCCCACCACACACCCCTTCCCTCACATCCGCCCTCCCCCCACATCCGCCCTCTCCCCCTTTCTACACCTCCCTGCCTACACACCCGTTCTACCCTCCCAACCCACACCCCCCCACCACACACCCCACTTCCCTCCTCCCCTCCCACACATGAAGAGGAGGGGGAAGGAGTGCTCAGGGATGAGGAAAAATGAGCCACGCCTGCGCAGTTAGGGGCAATGGGTATGTGGTGGAATATTGTGTTGGGGGAACGGGTTACGTTGGGGAAACCGGTGAATGGTGGAATATTGCGATGCGAAATGGGTTGCATTGGGGGACCAGGCCTCCCATGTGACCAGGAACCAACGGGTCCCACTTAGTCTAGTGGTTGACTGAAAATGGTTTTAAAAGGAAAATTGTTATTTGAACAGATTTTTATGACAAAATAGTATAGTGTTCCATTGCACATGGGTATGAATGGGTATTGCACAGAGAATGCCATCTCTACCACGCTGCACACAGTACTCACGCATCTGGAAAACAAAAACACATACGCCAGAATCCTGTACATTGACTTCAGCTCAGCGTTTAACACCATCGTCCCACAGAGACTTGTGGAGAAACTAACCCTGCTGGGCCTCAACACCACCCTGTGTCACTGGATCTTGGACTTTCTGACAGAGAGACCGCAGTCAGTCCGTGTTGGCAAGAACACTTCAGGCTCGATCACGCTGAGCACCGGCTCCCCTCAAGGCTGTGTGCTCAGCCCGCTGTTGTTCACATTGCTCACACATGACTGTGCTGCCAGATTCAGGGACAATAAGATCATAAAATTTGTGGATGACACAACAGTGGTGGGACTCATCAGCGGAGATGACGAATCAATGTACAGGGAGGAAGTAAAACAACTAGTGGACTGGTGCGGCAAAAATAATCTAGAATTAAATGTCGACAAAACAAAGGAGATGGTTGTCGACTTCAGGAGGGCGCAGCCAAAGCATACACCCCTCAACATCAGTGGCACCACAGTGGAGAGAGTGCAGAGCATAAACTTCCTCGGTGTGCAAATTACAGACAGTCTCACCTGGTCCAGGAACACCACTGGGACCGTCAAATGGGCCCATCAGCGACTGCACTTCCTGAGGTAACTCAAACAGGCCTCACTCCCCACCAACATCCTCAGGACTTTCTACAGGGGTACGGTGGAGTCTGTACTCGCGTACTGCATAAATACATGGTACTCCACCTGCAACTGCTCGGACAGGAAGGCTCTGCAGAGGGTAGTGAGGGGAGCAGAGAGGATAATTGGCGTCTCCCTACCCTCGGTACAAGAATTGTTCCAGAGCCGCTGTCTGAAAAAAGCTCAGAGAATTGCTAAGGACAAACTGCACCCCCTCCACATACACCTGGATCTCCTGCCATCAGGCAAGAGATATCGCAGCATCAAAGCCCGGACTACAAGACTGCTAAACAGCTTCCTACCACAGGCTGTGAGGCTGCTAAACAGTCACTCAGTACTCACAGTCACTCGATTCTGCGGCTTGGCACGGACACTTTAATAACTGGCACTGGCCACTCAAATCAGCTGCCCCGGACATTTTTATGATTGGTTTTACTGTATTTTAACGTTGTTGTTTTACCTGTTTTTAACTATTTATACTGTTCCATCAGGGACTGGATTGTTTTTAGAGTTATTATGTGTGAAATGTTTTAAATTTCATGTGCGTTGCTCTGGTATTCCCTGGGAAAACGTCTTTTCATTTTGCACTGTACAACTGTTGCTTGCAAGATGACAATAAAGGTTGATTGATTGATTGATTGATTGATTGAACAACATTATATTACACACTTCCACGATGCATTTACTTATATATTTTGGCATCAAATAATTTTGTCACAATTATCAAAACACCAGAGCAGAAAGAATTGCACGCAGAAACAAAATCTACTAATTGCCAAAGCAGTTGCACTGCTGATTATTCATGGACTGTATAACAACTTTAAGTAAGGATCAAATGCTTGATTAAACGTGACAATTCAAAAGCAGCTGTTTGCATTGCACCAATCTGCCAATAAAGTTGTTAACCAATATGTCACCTATTTGCTCCTCTTGCTGAATTCTCCCATTAATTGCTAACGGCGCGATAAATGTTAATTTCAGCCAATCAACCTTTCTTGTTCAGAAAGAAAGTTACCTGTTATAGTCATTCATGAAGTCTCCTTTCTTCAAATTCATAACTATTAAGGGAAATGTCAAAGAAAATTCTACTTTACAATTTTTTTCTTTCTTTTAATTTATTTTGCTCAACCATTAAAAAAAATGTATTTCTCTTTCCTTCCAGCCTTAATGTTGAATTTAACCACTGTGGTGCATGGTTTTAACAGATGTTGGTTGGTGCCTGGAATGCTCTGCCTTGGGGTGATGGTTAAACTTGAGGCCGATTTGAGTGGTGTTTAATAAACTTCTGGATAAGCCTATGAATATGCAGGAAATGAAAGAATATGGATTATCTGTAGGCAGATAAGAAATGGTCTTGGCAGCATGTTCAGCACAGACATTGTGGGCCGGAACATCCGTTCTTATGCTGTACTGTTCGATGTTTATTCACTTCATTCTTGGGGTCTGAACTTATTTTCCTCTGAATTCGTCGGTATTGGATACCGAAATGATCCTGTTACATGTCCTGTTCACTCTGATGTCTGAGGTTCAGCATCTTTATCAGCATAACATTTGAAATTAAGGGTACAGGGTCAATTCTAGTGAATGGCAGGCACCATTGGATGCATACTCCTTTAAGGATTAAGTTCCTCAATTGCATTTATTAGCCTTATGCTTGAGCGATACAGAAAAAAATATGCTCAGCTGCTTCAGGCAATCCTGCTGTTCAATAAACCTATGAATGATCTCCGACTTCAGTCCATATACCCTTCTTTACCCGGGAGAAGATGAATCTGAAGAAGGTTCTCAACCCGAAACATCACCTATCTATACTCTCCAAAGATGCTGCCTGATGGGCTGAGTTACTCCTGCACTTGGTGTCCTTTTGCGTCTTAACCAGCATCTGCAGTTCTTCATTTCTACCCTTCTATACTCCATCACCTTTCACAAAAAAATTATCTTAAATTTATAATTTGCAATAGATTCAAATCAACTAGTATCTGAAAATGAGAGTCTCAAGCATTTCAACAATTTATGTGTAGAAGTATTTCCTAAATTTTGTCCTGAACGACTGGCACGAAAGTTTGTATCATGCATCCTAATCTTCGACTCACCCAACCAACAGTTTAATACAGGAAACTTGTGCTTTCATACTTGTTTATTTGTATATTCTATTTAGTTTAAATGAGACAAAGAAGTATTCCAATTATGATGAAGAGAATAAATATTCAACCTTAGAATGCATCTTTCTTTAAGTGTTATAGAATTATAGAGTTGTACAACACAGAAATGGACTCTTCGGCTCACCATATCCATGCCAACCATTTTGCCCATTTACACCATTACCATCTGCCTGCATTAGATCTTTATCCTTCAATTCCTTGTCTTTTCAAACACCTGTCTAAACGTCTCTTAGCCACAGTGCATGATTTCCTCATAGCGTGTTTCAGATCGCAACCATTCTCTGTTTGTAAAAAAGTTCCCTTCAAATCCCCTCTCCTCACATTAACCTTTTTTTGTTTTTGATACTCCTTTGATAGGGGAAAATGATACTGAGAATCTACACTATCTGTGCTTCCCCATGTCACACCTCAGCATCCTTAGCTCCAGGAAAAAACAGTGCAGCCTATCTAATCTTTCCTCATAACTGAAATCCTCCAATCTGAGCAACCGCCTGATGGGAGAGATTTTTTTTAAATCACACATCTTGTAGCGGGCAATGAAATTGACAGCTTTGTTTGCACAGAGGATATTTAAGCAACACTAATGTATGTCATGACTCAGGGCCCGGTTTACCAGCTATGATAGACATCGAGACAACATTGTTTTTATTTCCAAATTTTCCATAGTGAATTTCAGTTCAATAAAGTCATAATGACATACAGCATGGAAACAAGCTCTTTGGCCCAACTTCCCCACGCTGACCACGATGCCACACCTACACTAGTCCCACCTCCCTGCATTTCAGGTACATTTCGGGTACATTTGCCCACATTCCTCTAAACCTTTCCTATCCATGTACCATTTCAAAAGTCTTTTAAATGTTGTTATAGTATCTGCCTGAGCTACCTCCTCTGGCAGTTGTTCCATATACCCACCATCCTATGTGTGGCTCCTATTCAATTGGGTATAAGACTCTGTGCATTCACTCTATCTATTTCCCTCATGATCTTATACACGTGTATAAGATCACCAGTCATACTCATCCAGAAACATAAACTTATCTCAGGTAATATTATTTCAGACAATGACATAAGCATAAAGCATTTGCAAAGCAGAGGTTATTCTGTGAAAAGTGAGCTTTGCAACTGTTGCAGGCAAACTGAAAATCATCTTCAATCTGCAACACTAAATAAGTGTGAATCTAGGTTCACATATTTTCATACAGCACAGAAAGAAACTTGAATTAGCCCCCCTCAGTAATGCTAAATCTGCTGTACTGTAACGATCACAGATTCACTCTGATTCTGAATTTGTCTCCAGTGTCAATGGAACCAAGCAGGATGGGTACCAGGTCAAATGGATAACTATTACTAAACAGAGGTGTTTGATTTATTGACCAAGGAGGAATTTCTAAGTCTAAGTATCATTTTCCATGGAATAACAATGTCAAATTTCATTGTGAATTTCTCATCTTCAGCTCTGATAAAATAGAAATAATGCAAATTCAAATATGCAATGTCTGAATATCTCAGCAGAAATATTCTGATTCCTTCAACATTGCCCATTACATTTACAAAAATAGTAACATTGATCTGCAGTACACTGTTCAAAAGCACTGCTCAAGAGAGAAAAAAGGATTTGAACTCTACCTGTTTTGGGATCCACAGAAAAGTATGGTTGTCCCTGCAGGATACTGTACACCACTCTTGCACTGTTTCCATATGTAGGGTCATCAGCGTCTGTAGCTGTTATCTGAAGTACTGAAGTACCTGCACACAGAAACAGGGAAAAAGGTTTAATGGAAACTGTGCTTAACATTTCTCAATACCGTTTGGGATTTAAGAATTACTATCGTTTTGGACATATGCATCTACTACTGTATTACAACAGATATCAGTTTTATGCACCATTTTGATTGCAAGGAAAATAATGTCAGTAAACTTTACTCCATTACATTATCAACACTTGAACCACACAGCCCATTGAGAACCAAATATTGCAAATCCTCTTTTTTCATGCCACTTCAAGCAGGGAGCAAGGCCACCAAATTCAAGTGCAGTTTCATGCCGCCAAGCAGGGTGCAAGGCCACCAAATTCAAGTGCAGTTTCATGCCATTTCAAGCAGGGTGCAAGGCAACACAATTCAAGTGCAGTTTCATGCCATTTCAAGCAGGGTGCAAGGCCACCAAATTCAAGTGCAGTTTCAAATCACTCAAAGCAGGGTGCAAGACAACCTAATTCAAGTGCAGTTTCCTACCGCTTCAAGCAAGGTGCAAGGCCACCAAATTCAAGTGCAGTTTCATACCACTTCAAGCAGGGTGCAAGGCCACCAAATTCAAGTGCAGTTTCATACCACTTCATGCAGGGTGCAGTTTCATACCACTTCATGCAGGGTGCAATTCCACAAATTTAAGTGCAGTTTCATACCGCTTCAAGCAGAGTCCAAGTCCACCAAACTCAAGTGCAGTTTCATGCCATTTCAAGCAGGGTGTAAGGCCACCAAATTCAAGTGCAGTTGTCTGAAGAAGGGTTTCGGCCTGAAACGTTGCCTATTTCCTTCACTCCATAGATGCTGCTGCACCCGCTGAGTTTCTCCAGCATTTTTGTGTACCACCAAATTCAAGTGCAGTTTCATGCCATTTCAAGCAGGGTGCAAGGCCAACAAATTCAAGTGCAGTTTCAAATCACTTCAAGCAGGGTGCAAGACAACCTAATTCAATTGCAGTTTCATACCATTTCAAGCTGGGTGCAAGGCCACCAAATTCAAGTGCAAGTGATTGACAGGAGAGAGATTCTCAACATTTTTTAAACACTAATAACACTTTTATTTTTCATTGATGGGAAGAATCCTCTGCACCTGATGAGCAGAGGGGGCCTGAGTAAGATGACCAAAAATCACAGGCTAAGTGGCAGCCTTTTTTCTAAAATCAATATACAATGCAAACAGGAAGTTGTCAAGTAACCTCCACCAACAGCCATTTGCAGTGCTTCACTTCAAACTAACCACCACCAACAGCCATTTGCAGTGCTTCACTTCAAACTAACCACCACCAACAGCCATTTGCAGTGCTTCACTTCAAACCAACCACCACCAACAGCCATTTACAGTGCTTCACTTCAAACCAACCACCACCAACAGCCATTTACAGTGCTTCAGTACAAACCAACCACCACCAACAGCCATTTGCAGTGCTTCACTTCTAACCAACCACCACCAACAGCCATTTGCAGTGCTTCACTTCAAACCAACCACATTTTTATTTTCAAACCACATTAAGGGCACTCAAGCTCAGTAAAACCACACTCACAGTTTAGCAGACATATGTTCAGTGTTATTCACAGCTCAGACTGAGAGACGTGAGCCTCTCGCTTTCCCCATCTTGCAGAGACTAACTGAGGCACTCAACACTTCCGGATTTTATAGTCCCTCCGGAAGGGGCGTGGCCTTCAGGAGAGAGAATCTCAACATTTTTTAAACACCAATAACGCTTTTATTTTTCATCGCTGGGAAAAATCCTCGTCCTGCACAGCGGACAAAGCTAATGTAATGAACAAAGTGTAACATATGATTATACTAAATCAGCTGAGAGATTAGAAGGCTGAAATTCAAGTTATGTGGAAGCCCAGTTCAGAGCTCTGTCAGAATTTCCTGCGGATTTGAATAGACACAATATGCCACAACAGACGGACGTGTGCCACATATTTCTATGTCCTGGAAATATTTTTAATGACAGTTTGGACCTTTCATAGTAACAAGCATAAATGAAAGGCTGTTTGTATAAATTAATCACAACAATAAAACTGCCTTGCATCTAATTACTGCCCATTCTGATATAGATACCTTGTATGTTTCCCATCAATAATCAAAGTACAAATTGAAAAACTGTCAGAACCTCCTAAGAATGTTAGAATGTAAAAAAAAGATGCTGAATCAGAGGGGCCATTGTGATGCTCCACCATTCTACAGCATCACATCTAATCTTTTACTTCAGCGCCACTTGTCTGCACTGATGTCATGACCATTTATATCTAAAATCTATCAATTTAGATTTATAGACCACTGGGATCTCTTGTGGGGTAGGGGTGACCTGTACAAAAGGTACGGGTTACACCTTAACTGGAGGGGGACCAACATTCTGGCAGGCAGGTTTGCTAGGGCTACACACGTGGGTTTAAACTAAATAGTGGGGGGGAGGGATTGACAAATCGGGAGTATAAAGATGAAGGGGAAGTGACTACAGGAAAAATTACAAAAGATTTCCAAATATTAGTAAGGAAAGCTCGAGAATGGACAACAGAGTAAGGTCAGGGCCAATTGTGAGCGGAGCGAGGGGGGGGAAGTGAATACGGAAGTCAAAGTGCTGTATATGAATGCGTGAAGTATAAGGAATAAAGTGGACAAGCTTGAGGCTCAGTTAGAAACTAGCAAGTATGATGTTGTGGGAATTACTGAGACATGGCTGCAAGAGGGCCAGGGCTGGGAACTGAATTTTCAAGGGTATACCTCCTATCGAAAAGACAGACAGGTGGGCAGAGGGGGTGGGGTTGCCCTGTTGGTGAGGAATTAAATTCAGTCCCTTGCAAGGGTGACATTGAAACAGGAGATGTGGAGTCAGTATGGATAGAACTAAGGAATTATAAGGGTAAAAAGACCCTAATGGGACTATTCTACAAGCCCCCAAACAGTAGCCTGGACATAGGGTGCAAGTTGAATCAGGAGTTAAAATTGGCATGTAGCAAAAGTAATGCTGTGGTTGTTATGGGAGATTTCAACATGCAGCTAGACTGGGAAAATCAGGTTAGTATTGGACCCTAAGAAAGTGACTTTGAAGAGTGCCTTCGTAATGGATTTTTAGAACAGCTTTTTTTGGAGCCTACTAGGGAGAAGACAATTCTAGATATGGTGTTATGTAATGAACCGGATTTAATAAAGGACCTCGAAGTAAATGAGCCATTAGAAGGCAGTGACCATAACATGGTCAGGTTTAATCTCCAATTGGAGATGGAGAAGGGTAGATTGGGGGTGTCAGTGAGAACAGGGAGGTTCTATTGAGTATAAGAGCAGGGAGGTTCTATTGAGTATAAGAGCAGGGAGTTTCTACTGCAGTTGTACAGGGTTTTGGTGAGACCACAGCTGGAGTATTACATACAGTTATGGTCTCCTAATCTGAGGAAATACATTCTTGCCATAGAGGGAGTACAGAGAAGGTTCACCAGACTGATTCCTGGGATGTCAGGACTTTCATATGAAGAAAGACTGGATAGACTCGGTTTGTGCTCGCTAGAATTTAGAACATTTAGGGGGGATGTTATAGAAACTTACAAAATTCTTAAGGGGTTAGACAGGCTAGATGCAGGAAGATTGTTCCAGATGTTGTTCGAAATTGTTATATGGTTATATGTTGGGGAAGTCCAGAACAAGGTGTCACAGTTTAAGGATAAAGGGGAAGTCTTTTAGGTCCGAGATGAGAAAAAACATTTTTCACACAGAGAGTGGTGAATCTCTGGAATTCTCTGCCACAGAAGGTAGTTGAGCGCAGTTCATTGGCTATATTTAAGACGGAGTTAGATGTGGCCCTTGTGGCTAAAGGGATCAGGGGGTATGGAGAGAAGGCTGGTACAGGATACCGAGTTGGATGATCAGCCATGATCATATTGAATGGCGGTGCAGGCTCGATGGGCCGAATGGCCTACTCCTGCATCTGTTTTCTATGTTTCTATGTTGCAGTTGAATAAAGGGGACTATGGGGCCATTAAGGAGGAGCTGGCCAAAGTTGACTGGAAAGATACACTAGCATGGATGACAGTGGAACAAAAATGGCAGGTATTTCTAGGAATAATACAGAAGGTGCAGGATCAGTTCATTCCTAGGAGGATGAAAGATTCCAAGGGGAGAACGGGATGACCATGGCTGACAAGGTAAGTCAGGGACAGTATAAAAATTAAAGCGAAGTACAACGTAGCAAAGATGAGCGGGAAGCAAGAGGATTGAGTAATGTTTAAAGAACAACAGAAGATAACCAAAAAACGCAATCCGGGAAGAAAAGATGAGGTACGAAGGTAAGCTAGTCAAGAATATAAAGCAGGATAGTAAAAGCTTCTTTAGGTATGTGAAGAGGAAAAAAATAGTTAAGACCAAAGTTGGACCCTTGAAGACTGAGAAAGGTGAATTTATTATGGGGAACAAAGAAATGGCAGATGAGTTGAACAGGTACTTTGGATCTGTCTTCACTAAGGAGGAAACAAACAATCTTCCTGATATAGTAGTGACCAGAGGATCTGGGGTGACGGAGGATTGGAGGAAATCCACATTAGGCAGGAAATGGTGTTGGATAGACCGATGGGACTGAAGGCTGATAAATCCCCAGGGCCTGATGGTCTGCATCCCAGCATACTTAAGGAAGTGGCTCTAGAAATCGTGGCTGTATTGGTGATAATTTTCTAATGTTCTATAGACTCAGGATCAGTTCCTGTGGATTGAAAGGTAGCTAATGTTATCCCACTTTTTAAGAAAGACGGGAGAGAGAAAACAGGGAATTATAGACCAGTTAGCCTGACATCTGTGGTGGGGAAGATGCTGCAGTCAATTATAAAAGATGAGATAGCCGAACATTTGGATAGCAGTAACAGGATCGGTCCGAGTCAGCATGGATTTACGAGGGGGAAATCATGCTTGACTAATCTTCTGGAATTTTTTGAAGATGTAACTAGGAAAATGGACAAGGTAGAGCTTCAGTGGATGTAGTGTTCGATATTTGATAAGGTCCCACATAGGAGATTAGTGGGCAAAATTAGGGCATATGGTATTGGGGGTAGAGTGCTGACATGGATAGAGAAGTGGTTGGCAGACAGGAAACAAAGAATGGGGATTAACGAGTCCCTTTCGGAATGGCAGGCAGTGACTAGTGGGGTACCGCAAGACTCGGTGCTGGGACCGCAGCTATTTACAATATACAGTGGCTTGCAAAAGTATTCATACCCCTTGAACTTTTCCACATTTTGTCACGTAACAACCACAAACGTAAATGTATTTTATTGGGATTTTATGTGAAAGACCAACACAAAGTGGGCGCATAATTGTGAAGTGGAAGGAAAATGATACATGGTTTTCAAATTTTTTTACAAAAAAAAACCTGAAAAGTGTGGCGTGCAAAAGTATTCAGCCCCCCTGAGTCAATACTTTGTAGAACCACCTTTCGCTGCAATTACATCTGCAAGTCTTTTGGGGTATGTCTCTACCAGATTTGCACATCTAGAGACTGAAATTTTTGCCCATTATTCTTTGCAAAATAGCTCAAGCTTCAGTCAGATTGTAAATGGACTTTACGCGTCTGTGAAGTGGTGGAGGCAGCATCATTTTCAAGTCTTGCCTGAGATTCTGTTTCAATTGGATTTACGTCTGGACATTTGACTGGGCCATTCTTCTTTCTAACAGTCATGAATATGCTTTGATCTAAACCATTCCATTGTAGCTCTGGCTGTATGTTTAGGGTCGTTGTCCTGCTGGAAGGTGAACCTCCGCCCCAGTCTCAAGTCTTTTGCAGACTCTAACAGGTTTTCTTCCAAGATTGCCCTGTATTTGGCTCCATCCATCTTCCCATGAACTCTGACCAGCTTCCCTGTCCCTGCTGAAGAAAAGCATCCCCACAGCATGGTGCTGCCACCACCATGTTTCACAGTGGGGATGGTGTGTTCAGGGTGATGTGCAGTGTTAGTTTTCCGCCACATAGCGTTTTGCATGTAGGTCAAAAACTTCAATTTTGGTCTCATCTGACCAGAGCACGTCCCTCCACATGTTTGCTGTGTCCCCCACATGGCTTGTGGCCAACTGCAAACGGGACTTCTTATGGCTTT
>NC_073378.1:69135804-69160804 GCF_028641065.1 Leucoraja erinaceus
GCGGATTCGGTGGGCAAAAGGTCCTGTTTCCATGCTGTATCTATGTGCTAAAACTCAACTAAATAACAACTCATTCAGAACTAAGCAAACTGACTGGCCCTCAATCCAAAGGAAAGACCATTATTTGCTGCTCTTGGTCTTGGTGTGCAACAGTTTTAATAAATTTCCCGTTACTTCAAATTCCAACTCCACGTGGCCTTTCTATTTTGCTCCTTTATAACCCCCCTCCCCCCTCCATCTGTGCACTATGGCCATAGTGCGTTATAAAATAAAAATTTGAGGTTTCTGGTAAGATTGATATTTATTGACCATTGCCCATTAGAATGGATTGATTCTGGGGAAGGTAATCCCATAGTCCTTTTGGGGAGGGAGTTCCTTCAATGATGAAGGACCGGCAATATATTTCTTACTCAAGGCAGCGTATGACTTGAGGCTGGCATTGTTTCCATGTGGCTGCTGCCTTTGCCCTTCTCTTTAGGGTTTAGAGTTGTCCTTGAGTAATCTGGAGAACTGCAGTGCACTTTGTGAAAATGATGTACACAGTAGCCACAGAGGGCTGGTGGTAAGGAGAATGTGAATGGTTTGAGAAGTAGATGTGGTACTATTCAAGTGGGCTGCTTTGCCCTGGTTAGTGTCAAGCTTTCCAACAGCTGTTAATCCAGCCACGTCAAGAGTATCCTTCTACTTGTGGATGGTGAATAGGCTTTTGTGTCAAGTGATGAGAAAGTCATTGTAGGCCTTGCCTCTGTCCTGCTCTCATGCTACTTTTCTGTTTCTGGTCAATAGCAATCCCCAAAATCTTGATGGTAAGGAACTTGGAAACAAAATGCCATCGAATGTCAAGGATAAGGGATACACTATTGTTCAATATCGGAAATAGTAATTCACTTGCACTTTGGTAGCACAAATGTTATTGTGACCTTTAGGTTTAGGTTCAGGATTATTATTGCCTTTTTGCTGAGATACAATGAAAAGCTTTGTTTTACATTCTATCCAATCAAATAATGACATAATGATAAATATCAAATCAAACCAAACTCAAGTACAACAGGGAGGCCCTTGTCAGCCTGGGGTTCAAAGTTGTTGTGTGTAGATTTGGACTGCTTCATTGTCTGAGGAATTGTGAATGGAGTTCATATGGTCATAAGTGATAGGAGAATTGGGCCATTCAGCCCATCAAGTCCACTCCATCATTAAATCATGGCTGAACCACCTCTACCTCCTAAACCTATTCTCATGCCTTCTCCCCTTGACCCTTGGTGCCAGTACTAATCAAGAAATTATCTATCTCTGCCTTAAAAATATCCATTGACTTGGCCACCACAGCCTTCTGTGGCAATTCCATAGAATTCTGCACTCACTTAGACTTAGACACCACCCTGTGACTAAGA
Organism: Leucoraja erinaceus; assembly: GCF_028641065.1. Lineage (NCBI taxonomy): Eukaryota > Metazoa > Chordata > Chondrichthyes > Rajiformes > Rajidae > Leucoraja > Leucoraja erinaceus. The sequence goes on from NC_073378.1 coordinate 69,137,196, forward strand.
AATTCCTTCTTATCTCATTCCTAAAGGAACATCGTTTAATTCTGAGGCTATGACTTCTAGTCCTAGACTTTCCCACCACCAGTGGAAAAAATCCTCTCTACATCCACTCTATCCAAGCCTTTTACAATTCAGTAGATTTCAATGAGGTGTCCCCTCGTCCTTCTAAACTCCAGTGAGTATAGGCCCAGTGTCGTCAAATGCACAAGTGAAACTTTCTATGTTCACAATGGAATGATGAATTTATTCTTGTGTGGAAAAACATGGTAAAACATAATGATGGTAATTTCATAATGAAAATAAATGTTGTTTCAAAGAAGAAATCGTTGAAAAATGAATCAAAATGCCATTGAGAGGTTTAGAAGAGGAAATATGTGTCACAAGCCTAGAGTTGCAATGAGATCCATGAAACTGAGGTAAGTGGGCCAGAATAAACTTGAATTATTATGACCAGGGAAATATTTCCAGTCAGTAATCCATTCAGCAGCTTTGGATGAGGTAAAGTGAATGGTTGTGATGCCAACAGATATAAATCTCTCGGAGCAGAATATGTGAGTTGCAGGCTGATCTGGATGGCCAAGGTCACAACTTGGAATTACCCTGTGCTTCCTATCGGAGATGGGAGTGATGAATGAATAGTGTTAGTTAGGTTTAGTTCAGAGATACATTGTGGAAACAGGTCCTTCAACCCACTGACTCCAGGTCGGCCATTAATCACCCATGCATGCTAGTTCTATGCTATCCCACTTTTGTATCCACTCCCTACACTTTAGGGGCTTAATTTTAACAGAGGCTAATTAATCTAAAATCCAGCATGTCATAGGGTTGTTGGAGACAACCTTAACACCCAAAGTGTTTGAGGAACAACGGGATGAAGTTTGCAGGGATTTGAGGAATTTCAAATCTAATGGTAGTTAGAATAAATCTAATGTATTAGAAGAGCAGATATAACATATGATTTAAACAGGATAGCATTACAGTCAGAATTGTATTATTAAATACTATTGAAATGGTAGCGAATGGAGATCTTTACCTTTAGGAATGGGTTGTGAACTAACTGGTGTGGCTTTGAGGTGTGTTCTGAGACAGACAGCATTGCAAAGTTGAAAATGTTTGAACAGCGAGTGATTCAATGAACAGTTCAACTCAAGGTCAAGTAGGAATCCCAGGTCTTGACTATCCTGAGTCATGGGCCTGTCCCACTTAGGCGATTTTTCAGTGGACAGCCTGCGACTGACAAGTTCGCGGCACTCGCCTGGAAAAACTGGTAATTGGAACGGCGACTGTCATAGTGAACAACAACACACACACACACACACACACACACACACACACACACACGCACACACACGCACTCGCACACACGCACACTCTCACACGCAAATTCGTGAAGCATTCCATATTTTTAGACTGATCTTGACATTGCAAAGGTGGGGGCCAGGGAAAGTGGGGAAACGCTGTCTGAAAATCACACGGAGCAAAGCCAAGGTGATACAGACACACACCGCGATGACCAGCAAGTTTAAGATGGCCAGCACAATGTATGGTAAGTTTAAAAGGGGGGGGGGGGGAGGGAGGGATGTTAGAAGGGGTTAGAAGGGGGGTGAAGGGGGGGAGAAAGAGTGGAGAAACTTTTAAGAAGCCAGACAACTTTTAATAAGCCAGAGATACACAGCTGTGAAGTTTGGCGGACATTTAACATTACCGATCAGTTATCCTTGGTTCTGAAAACTCCTGCTTACATTTTTTTTCTCCAATGAGCCAAAGAAAATGCCCAGTCAGCATAGGCGATTAACTAAAACTCCTACGACTATCCATAACTACATAGCGACCCCACTACAACTGCACCTACGACCACAGGATTATCGATTTTCTCCATGGTGACCAATTTTTTTTGGTCGCAGAAAAATTTTCGTTCTCCTGGTTTAAAAAGAGCTAGGATGTTTTTTTCCTATATTTTTAATTCCATTATTGTCCATTAAAACCCCCCCCGTCTAAAACATGAACAAGAGTATTCACAATTTGGAGTTATTTTAATGTCTGTTTTAATTGTTTCCAAATTTGCGGCGACCATACTGAGGCTGCGACTAGTTCCCAGAATGTGGTAACTCCTCGCGACCATGAAGGAGACTCACCAGAGACCACCAGCGAACATGAGGCGACCATGTGGCGATCATGAGGCGAGCGCAGAATATCTTGCACTCGCCTAAAAAGTCGCCTAAGTGGGACAGGCCCTTTAGAGCTCGTGCAGGATATAGAAAACAGTAGAAATAAGATGGATTTTATGGTTACTCGGTTCTCCCCCGCGAATACTTCTGGAAATGATAATGAAGTGTCTGCTTTCAGAACGTGCTGCCCGGCTGTCCTACTCCACCAGTCTCTAAATTCATAAATTATATATGTATAGATTTCTAAACCAGCCTCCATAGAGGTGGTCTCCATTGTTCCGTTTGAAAATATTTGCTTAGGCTTTAATAGCTCCAGCTACTCAGAATGCAAGTGAGGACAGTTGTTATATTAGGACCTCCGTGAAATTGCTGTGGAATCAGCAATTTCAAGACCATTAACTCCATTTGAAAAAAACCCACTGATAATAAGAACACTAAATCACATAATGAAAATTACAACGACTGAGCATTTTATGTTGGTATTTTCAGCAGTTACCCATTTAATAAAAAAAATCAAGAAATTAGCTATTATCCTAGCTATTACTTTGCTAATAAATTCATAACTCTTACATTGCACACATCTCCTCCAACATTTTTAACCATTATGTATTTCTGTGACAGTTTATAATGGAAAAAGAACACATAAACTTAGCAAATTATAATTATACCCTCCCATTTCCATCTTCCAACTTCAATGCTTGCACTGCAGAAAAGCACATTTGTTACAAATAAATTTACTTCTCAGTCTTCCATTGGTTTTTCCACTCGACAATAGATAACAAGTTATAAGCACCACCAAAATGCCACACACTCTCTTTAATGAGCGCTAAAAGGTAATTTAATTGTAAATCAGAACAATTTAATAATGCAGACAGCCATGCCTTGCATATGTTCCAACTCCACATGGGGTATCCCGTCCTAAACACATTCTCAAGCAATATTACAGCTTAAGGATCAATTATGCTTACATCAGAGGTTCTATAGTGCATTAAAGTCTGCTACCAAAATTACCCACTAGGTCTTTATTTTCCAAGGATGCTTTTGAGTTTAGGTGTAAATTACATCACAATGAATTATTTATATCATATCACTCTTAATCAACGAAAACAGACCGATTCTAATTTTTTAAAATTTTTATCCAATCAGTTTAACAACTTCTAAAAATTTCTGGTGTTAATTTAATATCATAAAATGTCATTAACAACAAAATTCAGAAAGAACATTATGAGCGTATAATAATTCATTTTCTTAGAGCATTGTTTGTAAGGTGTAAACAATTTTCTTCTCTGTAAGCCTCAGGAAATCAAATACAGAATTTAAACTGTAATTAAAAACTAATGTATCTGGTTGCTTTTTCAGCTCTGGGTACACATGTGTTGAATGATAGAACAAATAATATGCAAACATTGATTGTTGGTGACCCTTATTTGGATCCAGGCTGAATTCAAAGTTACACCTATTTCCCAAATTCCTGAATGTAGTTTACATTGGTAAATGACAACAAAATCAGGCCTGATTACAGACTTTCCTTTGTACCATTGCTGCCCTCTCCTGGGCATGATTTTCATACTAACTTTGACGCATAAAGATTCAAAAGAACAGCTATGGTCAAGCTAACGTTAGCAAATAAGATTTTTTTTCTATCTTATACTTTAAAATTTCCCTTTTGGGCACCAAGGACAATCGTCACTGGGAAAGCAATTACTGTCCATAAATCACTTTTTACATTTATCCGGTAATGTGGCGAGTACAAGATATGACCAGGAACCTTTTGTTCCTACATTGCCCTCCCGTGGCCACCCAGATTTAATATGGACACGATAAATCAAGCTTGTGGGAAGTCAATAAAAAATCATATTGTCAATGGTTATAATTCTCACATGTATTAGTGCTAGTAACCAAATAATGTATTTCCTGTGTGTTTTGATTAGATCTACTTTGATTAGGTTTTGTACCAATAGCTTTACGGACAGGTATCTGAACGAGCTGAACTAGCAATCCATATGTATTTTTTAATTAAGATTTGTTTATTATTGCACACTTCAGGCTGAAGAAGGGTCTCGACCCGAAACGTTGCCTATTTCATTCATTCCATAGATGCTGACACACCCGCTGAGTTTCTCCAGCATTTTTGTCTTCCCTCGATTTTCCAGCATCTGCAGTTCCTTCTTCAACAGTGTATATGGTGGTGACAGATGCTATAAGCCAATGATGAATGCAAGACAGCAGAATGGTGCAAGGCTTTTAATCAATCTGAAGTAGTACAAAAAAACAAACAAATGAGCAATAACAGAACAACATAATGAGTAAAAGTTAAGAGTATGAGTACACGTCAGCACCCAAGGGGTTGTGAAGATGTGTTTTGTTCAGGAGTCAATAGCTGTGGGGACGAAGCTGTTGGAGGGGAGATAGGGGAGCGGGAAGGAATTGTGCAAAATACTTATGATACAGAGTCATTATATGGCGGTGGTGTGAGAAACGTAACATGGATTTTGAATCAGGTCATCAGCAGCAAAATGAGACACGGATCAAATCAGCAATACAGTTTGATCTACAGGGATGTGTGGAAGTTACCTAAAATTAGAAAATTCATCGTTCAACATAAACAACCAAAGTGGAATACAAGGTGTTGTTCATTCAGTCTTCGTGTGGCCTCACTCTGGCAAGGTAGGAGGCCCAGGAGAGAAAGGTCAACCATAACAAAATGCTTTGAATGATGTATAATGGTCCACGATGTACCATTCTTCCAGACAACTGGTCCCTGCAATTCATGTACAGGAAATATAAACTAGCATTTGCATCGCCATTGACACAGATCATTTTACTTTTCTTGGGGAAGTGAATGATGGAGGTTTCCTTGAAGCAGATGGGAACAGTAGATTGTTGAAGTAAGAGATTAAAGAGCTTTGTGGAGATCCCTCCATTATCACTGGCTAGTACAACAGTTTGTAAAAGTATGCAACAGTGGAGGATGCTCTAAATATAAAAATGTCTCCGCAAGGACTGACTTGGTAACAGTGCCATAAAGGGATGCATTCTGCCATAGGAAGGTGGCGAGGATGACGTTTCTTGTGTTGGTTCACTATACCTATGAATGTGTGGCCAAGTCCAGCATCATCTCGATCTTTATGTTTGCCAATGTTGGCGGCTGATTCAACAACAAGATGTAGTGCAGGAAAAAGATTAGGAACCTTGTGTCACGGCAATAAAGGACTATTGAACCATTGATGTTAGAACACCAACGTAGCCTTAATGGCAGCAAGACTAGCATCTAGTAATATTCAAAGAGTGAAATCACAAAGACAATACCGTGTTGTTCTTTGTCTACTCTGCAGGAAAGCTCTAACAATTTGTTGACAAAACCCCAGATGTTCATGAGAAGGACCCTGCAAGGCTGACTGGGCTGGGAACAACATTGCAATGCCTCTATTCAGGCAAGGTCAAAACTATGAGGTTTTCCAGTTTTGTTCCATCTCCATTGAAACACAATGTTTCTGGTGCAATTGTGTGACATATCATGTAACTGAGCACCTTCACCATTTTGATGTCAGTGTAAAAACAACTTGGCTTTTTACAACACGCTTGGAGCTGAAGCATGAGGACTCATATCATTGTGTTGAATGGCAATTATTTCCAACCTTCCAGGACTAAGTTGAATCATTTCACGCTGTCCCATTTGCTTGATCATAGTAACTGAGGGAAGGTAGAAGCTTGCCTTTATCATGCTGAGAATAAACTACCTCTGACGCGGTAATTTATTCTAAGTCAATCCCATCCCGACACATGGGCAGGGGTATACTTGCAAGAACACACCTCCCCGACCCACTAAACACCAACTTGGCAATTTTGCCTTTTTACAATATTTCCCACATTTACCCTTCCCATGATTCTCTCCGTAAATTATTCTGGTGGTTGTATAGTGCCTGCAGCACACATTAGTTTGTTGATCGTTTTATTAGCCACTGTGAGCATGAATTAAGTGTAATTCCAAATTCTGATTCCCTCTAATGTTCCCAGTGTGACCGCAAGACTAATTAATGATAGTTGGCAGGCTTAACTAATTTCCTCAAGTTAAATACAGATATGAAACTTGGCTCGCTCAACTCTTTTTGGCGCCATTCTAATCTTAAATAAATGTCCAAATAATCATAATCATACTTTATTAGCCAAGTATGTTTTGAAACATACAATACATTTAATTTGCTATACAGTCATACTAATAAAAAGCACCAGAACACACAAAATACATTTTAACATAAACATCCACCACAGTGAGTTCTCCAAATTCCTCACTGCGATGGAAGGCGAAAAAAAGTTAAATCTCTTCCCTTCATGTTCTCCCGCGGTCGGGGGCCACGAGCCTTCCGTTGATGGGATGATCTTGACTGCCATAGCTGGCGGCGGGCCCCCCACATCGGGGCAATCAAGTTCCACTTTCGGGGGGTTCTCAGCTCTCCGTGCCGGGTGATCGGACCCTGGGTCAGGGCTGGTCGAAACCTTCTGCAATATCATCATTACTACCTCAGCTACTTCCCAAAAACTTTCTTTCATTTTCTAGAATGCAGATTGCACAAGCATGTACTCTTGGAGAAAATCCCACACCATAACAGGGAGAAGATGCAGCAGTTAAAGTTAGACAGCATCCCTTAAGGAGGATGGGCTTTGCTGCAGGAGTAGGTGTCGGGGGAGAATCCAAAGCAAGGATCTGACAAATCCTTCAAAATGGAAGATGGGTTTATTTTAGTGGAGATCGCAATGAAATTAAGACTTTGATGCCTTAGTTTAGTTTAGTTTAGATTAGAGGTACAACACGGAAACAGGTCCCTTCGGCCAACCGAGTCTGCGCCGACCGGCGATCCCCATACACTAGTATAATCCTACACACTAGGGACAATTTACAATCTTTAACCAAGCCAGTTAAAGTACAAATCTGCACGTCTTTGAAGTGTGGGTGAAAACTGGAGCACTTGGGCAAAACCCAGGTGGTCACGGAGAGAACGTAATAACTCCGTACAGACAGGATCATAGTCATGATTGGACCTGTTCTTTGACGCTGTAAGGCAGCAATTTTACTGGCAGCCCTAGATAAGAGATTAATTACACTGCTGCACGATGTAGAACAAATTATGCTTTCTTTATTACTACACTGAACATACTCAGACGTAACTCAGTCTTAAAGAAGAAAGACACACAGTATCCTTTAAAAGGCTAATATAATATAATAACAGAGAAGAATTTAAGTAGTAGTGGCACAGCAAAACGTGCTCCAGAATAATCCTTTAAGGTAATAGGAGTAAAAAGCCTTAGAGGTCAATGTTGAGAGCCCTGGTTCAAGGTTTGGGATGTAGCAGCCCATGAAGTTAATTGATGAGTTGACAAGATCACTGTTCACCTTGAATTAGCATATCTCACCATATGATCCATTGGTTAAGAAATCTGAAGAAGGGTCTCGACCCGAAACGTCACCTATTCCTTCGCTCCATAGATGCTGCCTCACCCATCGAGTTTCTCCAGCATTTTTGTCTACATATGATCCATTGGGCTCAGATTTGCTTAAATCACACTTCCATCATTCAACCACACCCTATCTCAATAAATAAGGGCGGGCCATTATATTTATATTTTGCACTGCAACTTCACACATTTGTGGTAAGAGTCACACCCACATCTTGCACTCAATTGTCAGCTATACAATCACAGAAGGGTCACCCCTTAATGTGAAGGAAGGAACTACAGATGCCGGTTTAAACGGAAGATAAACACAAAAAGCTGGAGTAGCTCAGCAGGACAGGCAACATCTCTGGAGAGAGGAACGGGTGACGATTCAGGTCTAGACCCTTCTTCAGACTGAATGCTTTACCACGACTTTCAGTCTGAAGAAGGGTCTCGACCCGAAACATCACCCATTCCCATTGAGTTTCCAGCTATTTGAGTCATTCCTTAAAACAGCTTCACAGTCACACTTTCCTCTCATTTGCGGAACAAGGTAGATCAAGAGTAGTCTACAATAACAGGTAGAAGAAGGAAACATGGTTGACCTGCAGACCAGGGCAGTCACAGAGGGAGTTCAGATGCAAGCTCTTCAGAGAACCAAACATCGCCGTCCTGATCCTGAATACATTTTCAGGGGGATAAAGTTAAGTAAGGACATTAGCTGGAAATTATTCTCCAAAATAGCAGCATTTGCATCATCAGTGCTCAAACACTGCTATTGCATTCTTTATAAATAGCATATCAACTGTGAGTGGGAACATCAAGGGAGAATTTGGAATCAACTTGAACTATCTATTGCATCCAAGACAAGCATACTACAGAATTTAAGTCTGGCTCATTATCCTCTGTGGTCTGTTTAAAATGGACATGATGGAAAGCAATATTATTAATGGTCACTATTAAGTTTGAAATTTCAGTTTTCTGATACATGTACCAAAATTGTCGCTCCTCTATCCTGCAAAATTATAAAATGCTGGCGACTTCCAGAAATTGATTTGATGCACTGCGGTGGTCTAAGTACCCTAAATCTACTGCTTAGTTATGACATTGAAAAATAAGCACAAACGTACAGTTCAAATAAATTTTATTTGTTTGGCTCCATATAAGTAACAGATCAATAGCCGAGATTGTACAAAAGAGAAATTGAAGAGTATGGCCATTCCTTTGAGATTTCTCTACCCAGGCATCCAAATCCTTTCCACATCACAAATTATTCTGGGAGAGTCAAATATTTACAGGTCAAAGAAGTTACAATCAATTTGGGAAAAGCTCTTGGAAATGTATCTGATTCCTGAAGGCAATCGATCTTAAGGTCTAGAAACTGCAGGCCCATTAAACCTTCACAGCTGCTGGTTGCTCTTAGCAACTAACCATCACCAACTGAAAAATAGTTGCAGATCATTTCTATGTGAGATTCATCCTTAATGTCTGCTCTCTCCTTGGCAATTTGGATACCTTCTGAACCTCCTGAATTTTGTAGTCGGCAGGGCAGTACTCCGCATATCGCCAACTTGGACAATTTAACAGTTTATCAAGTCAATTTTATCAAGTCAACAAACCTGTACGTCTTTGGAGTGTGGGAGGAAAACAAAGTTCTTGGAGAAAACCCACGCAGCTCACGGGAAGAACGTACAAACTCCATACAGATGGCACCCGTTGTCGGGATCGAACCCGGGTCTCTGGCGCTGCATTTTGCTGTAAGGCAGCAACTCTACCGCTGTGCCACCGGATATAGGCTTCTTCAGGCAATTCCACCCATTAGATGTTGAGGGGAAACTAGATAATAGAACAAACACAAAGAACAGGGCAAACACACAGAGTCTGAACAAGGGTCTCGTCCGGAAACATCACGCATTCCTTCTCTCCAAAGATGCTGCCTGACCCGCTGAGTTACTCCAACATTTTGTGTCTACCTTCGATTTAAACCAGCATCTGCAGTTCTTTCCTACTCACAGATTATTTATCAGCTATCATCCTCCAAAACATTTTTAAAGAGAAAGCACATAACCAAAAGTAGACATTTTGGCCCCAAGAGCAGAAGCATATGTTCAAGTTGATGCTATTGCGTTTATACTTATCAGCTGAGATACCACTCTGGTGGTAGGATGTTAATTTTCTATCTTAAAAAGGCTGCAGGCTCCACTGACCATCCATGGGATGAAGTACATGGATTATAGAGCACAATTTGTTTTCCGTGTAGCTAGTACAATCTGTGAAGATTTTGTTACTAATCAATAACTCCCCTTTTATTCACCTATTGTCCCTAACAGGTAATCACGCCTTTTACAATTGCCAGAACTAATTTAGGTAGTTAGTCCATATTAAAAGTTACCTGCCACATAACAGTTCATACCTCCATTGCTTGTTCAGATTAACCTTTACCCTATTGATCTTTTCCAAATGACACAGAGCAGGAGCAAGCATTTATCCAACTTCCTTTGATTTGTTTTGCTGCCTCTCAAGCACAGACAAAAGGAGGATTGCTTGTGTACTTAAAATTTAGGTGCTAATAGAAGTCGACAGAAAACAAATATTGCTGCAGATTTGTTTCTGCAGATAAAGCTTAAATCTATTTAACCATTGCACCAGAATCAATGAGAAAAAGTTTCTTGATTCATCTAGTATTGCTTTTACTAGTGGGTAAATCTTTGATTAAAAACTTCGCAATTCTTTTAAAATAAATTGTGGTGAATGCATTATGAACCTATTACAGAGTAAACTTTTAAAATAGAAACATAGAAACATAGAATATAGGTGCAGGAGTAGGCCATTCTGTCCTTCAACCCTACAATATGTTTCCACCACCATTCAATATGATCATGGATGATCATCCAAAATTAGTACCCCGTTCTTGCTTTCTCCCCATTCTGTTAGCCATAAGAGCTAACTCTCTCTTGAACACAAAAAATAAAATATCCTACCTGCAATAGACTTTGGTCTTATATTTTCTGCTGACACAGTTATATTTCCTTTGGGTCTTTGCTCTATCATTCTACCCCTACACGATTCATTCCATCCAATGATGATGTGTATTCCAGATACCATGATAGTCTTGGCTTTGGAGAGGGGGTGGAAATGTAACAGAATATTACTCTTAATATACATGACTTAGTGAACATTGGATATTTATGGTTTGTACACGTTGACCGATAGCTATTCTATATTTTTTAATTAATATTTCAGTGTAGAAGCTTCTCTGGGGAGGGAAGCTATCTGCCAATGTGGGAGGAAGAATTTTTTTGTTAGCTCTTTAGTTTAATAAGCACTTTGTAATTTTAAGTTACAAGCTATTCTCCAGAATCTGGATGTAGTAACAGAAATGTTGGTTTATGAAACTATAAAAATTGCTTGAATCTGAACACTGAGCATTATCGCTCTCCATTGATATAACACAATTCATGCGCTAGGAGACAGCAAGTGTTTGATTCAATCAAGGTAATAAATGATGGAGTAAATCTAGATTCTCAAACCACACATTTCCAGGCAAGTAGCTGCCTAAAGAATTGCGACCAAGGAAGAAAGAGTTTAGAGTCTGATGAAATGACTATGTTGTAAAAGGAGAGAAAATTGTACTTTATCACAATGCATACATTTATTACCATAAAAATGGGTTGGATATATTACACTGTAAAAATGAAACAGTTCACTGTTCTTGATCCTATTCTCATAACCAGGAGCAGGGGAAATAATTCAATGATTTATTTCTAAAATTAAGACTTTTCACAGAATTGAAAGTATATCTTCTTGTTCTTCATGGGTCCCCTATTTTCAGAAATATATTTGGATATTCATCTGTGAGTTGTAGGATGAAAGCGATTGTTTGTGTTGAATCTGTTTTCCTGATCATATCACCATTTCTATCTGCTGCACTGTATTAGTCCAAGGCATTGGTATAATATCTCCCTGGTCTACATCCAATTTCAGAGTCTTGTTTGAAGGCTTTATGGTATGATAGAATTCTCCTCTCCATTACTAGTGAGGAAGAAAAACATGTTAACTTTTGTCTCTGCTTATGCTTTTTTTCCATTGACAACTCATTTAAAGTACATATGGGCCTGTCCCACTATACAAGTTTACCCAAGAGCTCTCCTGAGAAAAAAAAAAATCAAACTCGTGGTAAGCACGTAGAATGTACGTTGCGGGTACGACGGAGCTCGGGAAGTCTCTTAGCTGCTCGTAACGCTAAAGGCAGGTACTTGGGAAACACGGTAAGCTCATGAAGACTCGTGAAGATTTTTCAACATGTTGAAAAATGTCCATGAGAGCCCCGAGTACCCACGAACACCTATTACCGTAATTCTCTGAGTTCAAATCAGGGGAAACTCGGGAGAACTCTTGAATTAGCTCGTACAGTGGGACAGCCCCATACGACAGACCAATTGCCTGAAACCAATGACCTGCCCTCAAGAATATTAAAGGAAGTGGTAGCAGAGATAGTAGCACAATTCATTAAAGTTTTTCAAAACTCATTGACTTCTGAGTAGATAGCAATAGATTTGAAAATCATAAATGTGACACAATTTTACAAGGGAGACAAAAAGCCAGGGATTTCTTAAGGGCCTGTCCCACTGCGGCGACCTAATTCACGAGTTTAGAAAAGTTTTCCCTCGACTAATACTGGCAGCATGGTCGATATGAGGTCCTAGGAGGTCTTTGTAACTCTCCTTCATACTCGATAGTAGTCCCCGTGTAATCAGCTAGGTCACCTCGTTTTTTCCCAACACACTGAAAAATGCCTGCAAGTAAAAAAAAATCAATATTTTTTTACTCGTAGGTTTAGTCGAGGTAGGTCGTAATGGGTCGTAATGCTATCATAGGTAATCAAAAGCAAACAAAGATAATCGAAGGCAGTCGAAGGTAAAGCTCATTGAGAAAAAAATGTTTGTTAACTGACCGGTAATGTTAAATGCCCGCTAAACTTTATTAAAAGTTTTCTGGCTTCTTAAAAGTGTCTCCACTCCTCCTCCCCCACTTCTCCCCCCTTCTCCCCCTTCTCTTTCCTTCTATCCCCTTCTCTCCCCTTCTCTCCTCCTCTCTCCTCCTCTCTCCCCCTCTCTCCCCTTCTCCCCTCCTCCCCCTCTCTCCGCATTCTCTAAAGGACTTGCCGTAACCTTGCCAGCCGTCTTTTACCTTCCTGTTCATGGGTGTGAATTTCAGACAGCGCTCCCCCGCTTTCCCTGGCCCCCGTTTTTGCGATGAGTTTGTGTGTGTTTGGGTGTTTGTGCAGATGGTCGATCCGGCTCGCGGTTTCATCGCTGACGGTCGATCCAACTCGAGGTTTTTCAGGCGAGTGCCCTCGAGCTTGAAGGTCAAAGACAGTCGCTGAAAAATTGCGTTAGTGGGACAGGCCCTTTACTCTGCTATTAGCGGAACGCCTAAGTCTATAATCAGAGAATAAATAGATAGTCCTTTAAAAAAGCTTAAGGTTATCAAACAAAGTCAATATGGTTTTATGAATATTCAATTGTGTTGGGCTAATATGCTGGAGTTAATATGCTGGAGGATGCAACAAGTGAAAGATGCAATGTATAGCTGTATTATACAGTATTTAGTTTTTTAGAGGAAAGATGTTGTCATGCTGGAAACGGTGCACAGAAGATTTTGAGGATGTTGCCAGGATTCTAGGGCCTGAGCTATAAGGAGAGGTTGAGTAGGCTAGGTCTTTATTCTTTGCATCGCAGGGGGATGAGGGGTAATTGTACAGTGGTCTACAGGATCATGAGATGAATAGATTGGGTTTATGCACAGAGTCGTTTGCCCAGAGTAGGGGAATCGAGAACTTGAGGACATAGGTTTAAGGTAAGCGAGGAAAGATTTAATAGAAAATGAGGGGTAACTATTTTTACAAAAAAGGGTGGTGGGTATATGGAACGAGCAGCCGGAGGAGCTAGTTGAGGCAGGTAACATCATAATGTTCAAGAGACATTTGGACAGGTACATGGATGTGATAGGCTTAGAAGGATATGTGCCAAATGGAGGAACTAGCATAGATGGAGCATGTTGGTTGGCGTGCACAAGTTGGGGTGAAGGGTCTGTTTCTACACTGTATTACTTTAGGACTTGCTTACTAATTGGAATTAAGGTGTATTTTCCAAGCTGGAAGGATATAACTAGTGAAATATCCTTAAGAACAGTTCTTGACCCTCAGTTATTTACTGTTTACATTCAATAACCCGAATGAATAAGCAAAATGCAAAGTGTCCAAGTTTGCCAAGGACATCACATTGGTGGGAGGGCATGCTGCAATGGACTCTACTACCAGATATAGATAGGTTGACAAGTGAGTGGAAGGTGCATTTTGGTAAGAGGAACCATCGATTCTCTAAATGGAAAGAGATTGTAAACAAATGAATGCAGAAAGGTCATTGTGTGTAAGTCTGCAATAAGTTAGCAGGCACATGCTAGGCAGTGGTTAGGAAGACAATTGCTCTATTGGCCTTTACCTCAAGAGAGTTGGTGTTTAAAGTAGAAAGTATTGTTCCAACAAGCAGATAGTCAGGCAGATGAAGCATGGGTACGGGATCTTCGGACTAACGGTAGTAAAGAAAGTAAACTCAATGTTTTTATTTATTTCAGAAGTCCGAAGTCAGAAGTCAGAATTAAACCTGTGTCTCTGGTGCTGTGAGGCAGCATTTCTACCACCAGTGCCACTGTGCTGCCCTTATACAGTATGTTGGTAAGGCAGCATCTTCCATCCATCACAAGAATAAGACAATATGGAGTATAATTCGCATATGTGTGAGGTGTTGCATTTTGGGAAGTCAAACCAGGGCAGGATTTTACAGTGAATGTAAGGCCCTGGGGAGCATTGAAGAACAAAGGGATTGAGGAGTACAAATACATAGTTCCTTGAAAGTGGTGTCACAGTGGCAAAGACAGCTTTTAGCACATTGGCCTTCATTGAGTGTAGAAGTTGGGAAGTTATGTTACAGTTGTACATGAAGCTGGCGAGGCCACACTAGGAGTATGATGTTGTATTTTGGTCATACTGTTGTAGGAATGATACCATTATACTGAAAATGTGCTAAGAAGATTTATGAAGAAGATTCTCCAGGGCCTGAACCACAGGGAGAGGTTGGACAGGTTAAGACTTTTCATGGAGCACAAGAGTTTGAGGATTATTTTTTAGAGGTATATAAAATCATTAACAAAATAGATAGGGTGAATGCATAGTTTTTTTTTTGCCAGGAGAGGTGAATCAAATACTAAAGTGCATACGTTTAAGGTGAGCTTTGTAAGGCTTTATAGAAACCTGAGCAGCAAATTTTTCACACTGAGTTTGATAGGCATATGGAATGAGCTGTCAAATAAAGGAGTTAAGGCATGTACAATTACAATATTTAAAATATATTAGACAATAGACAAGAGACAATAGGTGCAGGAGTAGGCCATTTGGCCCCTCGAGCCAGCACCGTCATTCAATGTGATCATGGCTGATCATGCACAATCAATACCCCGTTCCTGCCCACCCCATATCCCTTGACTCCACTATCTTTAAGAGCTCTGTCTCACTCTCTCTTGAAAGCATCCAGAGAACCAGCCTCCACCGCCCTCTGAGGCAGAGAATTGCACAGACTCACAACTCTCTGTGTGAAAACGTTTTTCCTCATCTCCGTTCTAAATGGCTTACCCTTTATTCTTAAACTGTGGCCCCTGGTTCTGGACTCCCCCAACATCGGGAACATGTTTCCTGCCTTTGGCGTGTCCAAACCCTTAATAATCTTATCTGTTTCAATAAAATCCCCTTTCGTCATTCTAAATTCCAGAGTATACAAGCTCAGCTGCTCCATTCTATCAACATATGACAGATAGGTACATGAAGAGGAAAGGTTAGAGGGATATGGGTCAAATTTGAACAAATGGGACTAGCTTAGATGGGTTATGGACATGTTGGGCTGAAGGGTCTGTTTTCATGCTGTTTGACTGACTATTACTACATAACATCTTAACTATGAATTAAAAGTGAGCCTAGATATGAGGTAGTAGACAATATCATACAAACATGTTCTGTTGTCTACAATGACATTTTTAGAGTTAAACAGTCATTTTAGGAAACAGAATTAGACTCTCCCTGTCATGCCCCCTTACTCATTTCCTATGATATTTTCACAGGTAAAATTATGAATATTCAAATTTTACAATTTCTCATTCCTGCAGAGTTGCATTTCAGAAAAATAAATAGGAGAATGTAACAGAGAAGAGGTTAAAATAAATTCTAATATAATTTACTTGATGAATGAGGGCTGTGGAGCATCCTGCTGGCATCAAGAGAAAGCACGGAATGTAGAAGACCTAATTAAAAGCAATGAAAAGCTATTAAATGGGTTGGCATACCAAGAATGAAAGCATAAAGAAATAGCATGAATTATGATTAGACTTCAACCAAATGCAATCAGAATATGATAAAAGGAAAGAAAATGACAAAGAGTTAGAAGCAAGGTTAAAGAGAGAATGAATGAAATTTAAGGCTTCAAAATTCACAAACCAAAGATAAAGAATTTTGGTTTTATCTTCAGCATATTTTTGCCTATGCTAATTGATTACTAGAATTCAAAAATTGTCTGTGCTTAATTAGTTAATAGATTTGCATCATGCCTGTAGGTTTTTTTTTAAATAGTCATCAATTGATTTAGAAGATTTGTTTGCATATTATAAAGAGCACAAAACATTTCCAACCCTTTGTAGTCTGGCTCTGATAATTGTTAAAAATGACACCCATGTGGTATTGACTTATTCTGCTAACTAGTCCACCTCCAGTTTTTACTTAACTTGGCAGACTGATGTATGAAAACTGACCCTAGTGAAGTATACACCAATAATCATGGGCAACCATTATCATTTCCTGGTCAACTGCCCTTCTTTCTAATGGGAATGATGATTGGAGAACATGTTTCCTTTGGGACATGCTGTACAGGAAGATCATTGCTCTTGAGATTACACTAACTTTCAACCAGCATACTCCTCACAGTAGCTAGGATATACCCACTATTAATTACCGGTGGCAACTCATTTGAAAAGCTGCAGTAAAGGGAAGACTTTGGCTTGGGCAGATTTCTTCACTTTAAAACCAAAACTGAGTTACACAGCAGACCCAAGCCAAGATTTTGTGAGGGGACTTGGGACATGATTCTTCCAACACTGCACAATTCTTGTAACACTTCCAAATAATGCATGACCAATGGCATCTGAGGGAGGAACTGGCCCTTTAACTCATGCTGACGCCGACATCCATCTTTTGATGGAAGTCTTTTCCTGAATCTGAGCTCCTGCTTCTTCTCAAACAAGCGAACATGCTATAAATTGTAAGCGAAGCTAACTGTCCTTTTATGCTGATTGAAGTTACTATAGTGTGTCCAGCAATGACTGGTTTTAAATGTGTCAAATAAAAAATGTAGCATTGTGTTATATTATAGAATTTTTGGCTCTTTGCATTTAATGTGACAATTTTCATGGGCGCAAGATGTCAAAGCACCTGACAGCTCATAAAGTGTTTTACAAGACACTCTGTCTTGCATAGCAGAGACATATGATATTTTGAAGCAGCAATGGTATTGTTTATTAAATTCATGCTGTTCTTGTAGTGAAGGTTGAAGGACCTCAGAAACTGGGGAATTCCCCTGCTCTTCTTGAATAGTACATCCACATGAGAGATCAGGCTGGGCATTAATTTAATGCTATATCTCCAACAGTGCAGTGGTGCCTCGTGAAAACACTGGAAGATCAGCTGAGTTTAGGTTTACTTAATAATTCACAGGTTGAGGGCACCACAGGCCAGACAATCATGTATTCCTCATCTCGAATAGCTCCTGAATGAAGAGGCTTGTTTGGCCATTTTAGGTGGAAGGTCAAAGGAAACTATATCACCAAGGTCCTAGGGTGAACTCCAAGCCAAACTACGTAAGGGGGGGCTGGTTTCATTTCCTCAGGCTCATTAGCTAAACAGATATAACATGGTTATATTTATTGAAGCTATATTTTAATTTCAGATTTATTTAATTACCAACATTTAAACTCTCCAACTGATATGATGAGATTTAAACATGTGAGTTCAGATTAAACACCTGGATACTTGTGAAGAAACATAATTGGTTCAGGATACTGCGTACTGACGTCTTTGGTATAGTGCAACATTTTCAGAGTGTAGGGAAGAAAGAGTGGAGAAAAACGGTACCTAAAGCTACTAGAGTTGTGGAAGTAGAACCATAAATCAAAGTGATCATGTTGTCACAATGAAAGACCTTCATTGGACCTTCTCCAAAGAACTGGCCATTTATGGTACTTCCACATGGTCAGTGATAATAATAATCTTGGCAAAGATCCAAGGGATAACTGTAAGGTTGATTCCTAACTTAAAGTACCAAGGACAATGTCTACCTACTTGAGGTGATAGATTATTAAAGTTTAATGAACTGAAAAAGACTAAGGGGACTATGATTTTAAAAAGTATACAAATTGCACCGACACTGGGGATTTCTTCTTTTTGTAGTGAATAGTAAATACTCAAACGTATTTCTAACTGATGTGCTAATTCCCAATTATCTGCACCATCTGAAGGAGAGAGGTTGTCCAGCTTCTGACCAGAACAGCACAGTGATGTAGCATTAGATTTGATACCCTACATAACAAGAGACCCTGGTTCAATCCTAACTACGGATGCTGTCTGTACAAAGGTTGTACGTTCTCCCTGTGACCAAGTGGGTTTTCTTCCCACACTCAAAGACATATGGTTTGTATGTTAATCGGCATTAGTAAAAATTGTAAATTGTTCCTAGAGTGTAGGATAGTGCCAATGTAAGGGGTGATCACTGGTTGGTGCAGACTCAGTGGGCGAAGGGCCTGTTTCCGTGTTGCATCTCTAAGGTGTGGTCAAGAAACGAGCGTTCATGCCGCAGCCATCTTTCCACAAATCCTTCCACCACCATGCACAAAATGTACAAGAAGCGCATGACAGGCACCATTTTATGCAGATGCCGAGAAGTGTGTTCAGCTCTGGCTGAACAACTTCTAATCTTGTGTGTGGACTGGACAAGAAGAAGATCTCTAAAGTAAAAATCTAAAGAACAGAAATCATTCATTCAGACCCTAATGCTTATGGGATCACTCACATGAATTTTAATTTTTTAGAGCGAGGAGAGGAATTTCATATAAACATTGTTTCACCAATTGCCTGTCTGTACATCTTTTCATTCTTGGTCTTTCATCAGTTTAAGAAATTACAGGACTTTAAAGTTGACAGGACAGAACAAATCGGGAATTGCAATTAATCACCTCAGATCATGGAAGAGGCTTGCATTAATGGTCTTTCCCTAAATAAACTTGAGGGGATGGTGGTGAGCATCATTCTCTTTACATTCAAAGACTTTCTGCCTCCACTTGAGCAGTGAGTTCTATTAAGAATTTTATTCTCAATTACACTGAAGGAACAATGGTATCATCTCAGTTTAGGATGATATAAATTTCAGTGTCTTAGGGCAACACAGTTGGTTGAGCTGCTGATCTCAATTCTGACCTTGGGTGTTGTCTTTGTGCAGTTTGTATGTTCTCCATGGGTTTCCAACGGGTGCTCCATTTTCCGTCAAAGATGCTCAGGTTTGTAGGTTAATTGTCCTCTGTAAATTGCCCCCGGTGTGTAGGGAAGGAATAGGAAATAGAGGATTGATGGATGGCATGGACTCGGTGGGCTGGAGGGGCTGTTTCCATGCTACATGTTTAGGCTAAACTTACTCTTTTTCAATTACTCTGCATATATTTTGAAATATATGAGGGAATTACAATCCACATACTTAAAGTACATCTTTCAGGACCAATTGTTAAATAATTATAAATTGATACACCATTAATATAACACTTAGATCTCATGTAATTAAATATTTAAAAAATCATTCTGCTTTACAGTAAAACTAGTTGAATTGCAGTTCTTGTCTTGTGAAGTGAATGCTTTGATTCTGTTAAGGAACGCTTCAAACCTATCCCAGTTAAGTAAGAACACAAGTTCACTACCAGCATTATCAGGATTTCTATGTTCAGATACATATCCTTTGCAAAGATGCTGTTAGTTTCACAATGTCCTGATATTGAATATTACCACTATCATTGCAAAATGCAGGCCAATAATTCAGTTTAACAATGCAAGTTTTCTGTACCCTGACAGAGTTATTATCAGTGCATGTTCTTATATAATGGTAACATTTGAACTGAAAATGGAAAACTTTGAATTTGACTTCCATCAGCAGAATCTTTAGAATTGGAAATGGGCAGGATGATGCATGCATGACTCTGATACAATTTGAGAATTATTACAAATTCTAACAAGACAATCAAATCCTATTCATTATGCTCAGCAAAAGTGTTGTCATAAAGCTGGCACTTGTATATTGTTAAAATGGGAAGCAATTTATCTTCGTTCAGTATGTCTGAATGAACGACATATTCAAGGCTATATATTGTTGTCTGGCTGTAACATTTGGTGGTCCAGGAGTTAAAAGAGCCTAACAAAATGTTGTTAATTGAAAATAATATACTGTGGTGGCAAATCTACAATACAGCTATTCATAATTGATGTTAATAATGAAGGCAGAACTTTCAACCTGCTGTGTTATCTCAGGCATGAAAGAAAGCAGCATGTTGAATATCAATATCAATCAATATCAATATTAATCAATATCAGTTTTATTCGTCATTTGCACATAAAGTGCAAGTGAAATGAATTTGTCAGCAGTGGTACAATGAAAAAAGAACACACAAAAACACAATAAAAATGTAACACAAACATCCACCACAGCATTCATCACAGTGGTGGAAGGCACAAAATTTGGCCAATCCTCCTCCATTTTCCCCCGTGGTCGGGACCTCAACCCTCCGCAGCCTCCACTGCGGGCGTCCATATGTTCGGACAAGGTAAAGTCCAGATAAAGTCCAGGTAAGTCCTGAATCGGCGCCTCCCCACCGGAGGCCGTGGCTTCAAGTTGGTGTAAGCCGCAGGCCAGCGGTCGAAGATCTAAAGACCCCGCCGCATGGCAGTCGGAAGCACTGTAGACCGGAGGGCCGGCGGTCGGAGCTTCTCTCCAGGGGTCCCCAGCGAGGGACCCCGCTCCAGATGGTAAGTCCCCGCCACGCCCGCAGTAGAAGTAGGCCGCAGGCCGGTGGTCAGAGCTCTTCCCCTCCCGAGTCCCCAAAGAGGGATCCCAGGCTGCGGACGCCGCGAGCTGGAGCTCCGAAGACCGCGGCTTTAGGCTGCCGTGGGCCAGCGAACTACACCTGTTAAATTCAAATTTGCACCTGTTAAACTCAAATGTCCCTTGCATGAAAGGCACTTTTAAAACTCAACACAATGGAGTACCTTGTGAATCATTTCCACATCAAGGAGATCAATAGAATAACTTTCCCAACTGCCAAATCCAGGATGCAAAGATGGCAGATAACTGACATGGATTGAATACATTAAAGTTTAGTTTAGTTTAGAGATAAACCATGGAAAATGGCCCTTCTGCCCACTGAGTCCATGCCAACCACATGCTCACACTAGCCCCATGTTATTTCTCTTTCTCAGCCTCTCCCTAAACACTAGCAGCAATTGATAGAGGCCAATTAACCTACAAACCCACACGCCTTTGGGATGTGGGAGAAAACTGGAGCACTCGGAGGAAATCCACAGGAGAATGTGCAAACTACACACTGACAGAACCCAAGGTCAGGATTGAACCTAGGTCTCTGGTGCTGTGAGACACCAGCTCTACTAGGTGTGCCACAGTGCTGCCCTGAACCACAAAATTAAAGTACAAATCTTCAAATTCAAATTCAAATTCACATCTATTGTCACATGCACCAATTAAGGTACAATGATATTTGAGTTGCCATGCAGCCATACAATTAAAAGAACACAACACAATCAAAGAGCAATAGAACTTAACATAAACACACTGTGATCACTGTGATGGAAGGCAATTAAGTTCAGTAAGTCTTCCTCCTTTTGTTCACCCATTTATGGGGCCTTGACCCTCTGTAATCGCTGCTACGGAAGACCCAATGTTCAGGCCATCTCATCAGGCTGATCGAGGCTCTGACGTCGGGAAGGATGGAACACACTCCGCGGCTTGGAGTGCCTGAATCAGAGACCGCGACTTCTCGATATTATAGGCCACAGGCAGGAAGCGGTCGGAGGTCTTCTCTGGTGATCCCTGGTTCCAGGATGGTAAAGTTCACTTCACGCCAGCTACTAGAAGCTCCGCAGACCGCGGCTTCATGATGCTAAAGTCAGTAGGCCGACAGTCAGAGCCTTTCTTCTGACTCCACGATGGAAGTCCGCGTCGCGCCTACTACTGAAGCTCTGGGCCATCTCCGGGAAAGTTCGCACCAATCCAAGTTGTGAGGCCACGGGGGAGGCGAAATTGTGACCAGTAGAAAGTCGCATCTCTGCCGAGGAAAGTGACTGAAAATGGTGTCCCCCTCAAAGAGAAAGTACAGAGACAAGATGGAGTTACAGATGGAGCAGCAGGACACCAGAAGCCTGTACAAGGGCTACGGATTGTAACCAACTACCGGAGCACCCCTCCCTCATCCGCAAGTGCCAGCACCTCCCTAGCTGATGACCTGAACTCCTTTTATGTTCGTTTCGAGAGGGGCAACACCACCCCAGGTCTGCCGATTATCGACAATACCGCCAGCGGGCTGGCTACCGAAGCTGAAGGGAGGAATGTGCACACATTCTCGCTGTCCGAGCACGACGTGAGGAGGGCACTGACATGGGTGAACACAAGAAAAGCTGCAGGCCCCGATGGCATCTCGGGGCGAGTACTCAAGTCCTGTGCTACGCAGCTAGCTCCAGTGCTCACTACATTATTCAACCTCTCCCTGGATAAGTCCGTGGTCCCTGCCTGCTTCAAAAAATCCATCATTGTACCGCTACCAAAAAATGCCTTCCCAGCCTGCCTGAATGACTTCCGTCCGGTGGCCCTTACCTCGATAGTCATGAAATGCTTTGATAGGCTGGTGAAGAAACGCATCTGCGCCTTCCTCCCTCGGAACATGGACCCGTTGCTGTTCGCATAACGTCCGAACAGATCCACGGACGATGCGGTCTCCCAGGTCTTGCACACCGCTCTCTCCCATCTGGACACCCAGAAGGGGAGCTACATGAGGATGCTGTTCATAGAATACAGTTCAGCTTTCAACACGATAGTCCCCACCAGAATGGCCGGGAAGCTAATGGAATTGGGGCTCAACACCTCCCTGTGTGCCTGGGTCCTGGACTTCCTCACCGCCAGGCCCCAGGTAGTCAAGATGGGAGGGAATACATCGAAGTCCCTCACCCTTAGCACAGGATCGCCCCAGGGATGCGTCCTCAGCCCCCTATTGTACTCCCTGTACACACATGACTGTGTGGCTAGGTTCAGCTCTAACTCAATAATTAAGTTTGCTGATGACACTGTGGTTGTGGGCCTGATCTCAGACAACGATGAGAAGGCCTACCGGGAGGAGGTGGCTGGTCTAGCACTCTGGTGCCAGGATAACAGCCTCCTCTTGAACATCAAAAAAAAGAAGGAGCTGATCATGGACTTTAGGAGGGCACATCATCCGAGGACGTACACTCCATTGAGGATAAATGGGGATCCTGTGGATAGGGTGAAATGTTTTAAATATCTGGGAGTCGACATCTCCGAGGATATGGCATGGACATCACACGCCTCAGCACTCGTGAGTAAGGCAAGGCAGCGCCTTTACCACCTCAGGCAATTGAGGAAATTCAGAGTGTCTCCGAGGATCCTCCAGTGTTTCTACGCAGCGGCGGTGGAAAGCATCTTGTCCGGGAACATTACCATCTGGTTTGGGAATTGCTCCGCCAAGGACAAGAAGGCTCTGCAGAGAGTAGTGCGTTCGGCCGAACGTACTATGGGAACTTCACTTGCCACCCTGCAGGAACTATACATCAGGAGGTGCAACTCCAGAGCCAAC